>NC_051176.1:322317448-322449151 GCF_013339695.2 Rhipicephalus sanguineus | reverse complement strand
AACCCCCAGAGGGGGCGCAAGTGTGCAAAGAGAGCACATTTTAATATTTTTTAAAGAGGTGCAGCCCCAGACCACTTTTGCAGGAACTAGAGGAAAAGTGGCGCAATGGCCAAATACCAGAAAGAGAAGCGTTTGCAGGAACTAGACGGGTAAAGGCGCAAGGTGCAAAGAGAGAAAAACAAGAATTGCAGGACTAGAGGAAAAGTGGCGCAATGGCCAAATACAGAAAGAGAAGCGTTTGCAGGAACTAGAGTAAAGTGGCGCAAGGTGCAAAGAGAGTAAAAACAAGAATTGCGGAACTAGAGGAAAAGTGGCGCAATGGCCAAATACAGAAAGAGAAGCGTTTGCAGGGTACTAGAGGTAAAGAGGCGAAGGGGCAAACAGACAGAAATAAAAACAAGAATGCAGCTTAAACAGAGGAAAAGTGCGCAATGGCCAAATACAGAAAGAGAAGCGTTTGCAGGTCTAGAGGTAAAGTGGCGGAAGGTGCAAAGAGAGAAAAACAAGAATGCAGGAAATAGAGGAAAAGTGGCGCAATGGCCAAATACAGAAAGAGAAGCGTTGCAGGAACTAGAGGTAAAGTGGCGCAAGGTGCAAAGAGAGAAAAAAGGAATTGCAGGAACTAGAGGAAAAGTGGCGCAATGGCCAAATACAGAAAGAGAAGCGTTGCAGAAACTAGAGGTAAAGTGGCGCAAGGTGCAAAGAGAGAAAAACAAGAATTGCAGGGAACTAGAGGAAAAGTGCGCAATGGCCAATACAGAAAGAGAAGCGTTTGCAGGAACTAGAGGTAAAGTGGCGCAAGGTGCAAAGAGAGAAAACAAGAATTGCAGGAACTAGAGGAAAAGTGGCGCAATGGCCAAATACAGAAAGAGAAGCGTTTGCAGGGAACTAGGGTAAAGTGGCGCAAGGTGCAAAGAGAGAAAAACAAGAAGGCGAACTAGAGAAAAGTGGCGCATGGCCAAATACAGAAAGAGAAGCGTTTTGCAGGAACTAGAGGTAAAGTGGCGCAAGGTGCAAAGAGAGAAAAACAAGATTGCAGGAACTAGAGGAAAAGTGGCGCAATGGCCAATACAGAAGAGAAGCGTTTGCAGGAACTAGAGGTAAAGTGGCGCAAGGTGCAAGAGAGAAAAAACAAGAATTGCAGGAACTAGAGGAAAAGTGGCGCAATGGCCAAATACAGAAAGAGAAGCGTTTGCCAAGGAACTAGGAAAACAGTGGGGCAAGGTGCAAAGAGAGAAAAAACAAGAATGCAGGAACTAGAGGTAAGTGGCGCAAGGTGCAAAAGAAGGAAAAAAGCAACTTCAGGAACTAGAGGAAAGTGGCGCAAGGTGCAAAGAAGAAAAAGAAGCGTTTGCAGGAACTAGAGGGAAAGTGGCGCAAGAATGCAAATACAGAAAGAGAAGCGTTTGCAGGAACTAGAGGTAAAGTGGCGCAAGGCGCAAGAGAGAAAAACAAGAATTGCAGGAACTAGAGGTAAAGTGGCGCAAGTGCCAAAGAGAGAAAACAAGAATTGCAGGACTAGAGGTAAAGTTTTTAAAAGTTAAAAAACAAAAAAAAAAAGCAGGTAAGGGTAAGAAAGTAAAGTGCGCAAGTCAAAAAAGGGAAACATAAGTTTTTTTTACGAAAAATTGCAGGTTGCCAGGTTTTAGAAAGAGAGTTTTTTTGCAAGCAAGTAGGTAAAGAAGAATTTTTTTGTAAGAGAAAAAAAAAAAAATTGCAGGAACTAACGTGGCGCAATGGCAAAATACACAAGTAGAGCGTTTTTGGTGGAACTAGTAAAGTGGCGTTGCGCAAGGTGCAAGAGAGGAAAAAAAAGGTTTGCAGGATACAGAAAAGTGGCGCAAGAATGGCAAAACTAAAAAAGAGAGCTTTTTGGGAACTAGAGGTAAAGTGGCGCAAGGTGCAAACGAGAAAAAAAAAAGCGCAAGAGTTAGAAAAAGAAAAAAAAGAATTTGCAAGAAAAAAAAGATTTGCATTGCAGAGAGGAAAAAAGAAAAATGCAAAAAAAAGGAAGAGAATAAGCGCAAGAAAGAAAAGACAGAAGAGAGAGAAGAAGCAGAAAGAGAGCGAAAAGCCGCAATTTGACAAGAGAGGGAAAGTGGAAGAGAGAAAAAAAAGATTGACAAAAATTTTAGAGTAAGAGAGGTTAAGGTGCCAGAGAGAAAAAAAGAGAAGAAAAGGAACTAGAACGGAAAAATGGCGCAGGTGCAAAGAAGAAAATAAGCGTTGCAAGAACTAGAGGAAGAGTGCAGCAAGAATCAAATACAGAAAGAGAAGCGTGTGCAGGAACTAGAGGTAAAGTGGCGCAAGGTGCAAAGAGAGAAAAATAAGAATTGCAGGAACTAGAGGAAAAGTGGCGCACAGGCCAATACAGAAAGAGAAGCGTTTGCAGGAACTAGCAGGTAAAGTGGCGCAAGGTGCAAAGAGAGAAAAACAAGAATTGCAGGAACTAGAGGAAAAGTGGCGCAAGGTGCAAGGAGAGAAAAATAAGAATTGCAGGAACTAGAGGAAAAGTGGCGCACAGGCCAAATACAGAAAGAGAAGCGTTTGCAGGAACTAGAGGTAAAGTGGCGCAAGGTGCAAAGAGAGAAAAACAAGAATTGCAGGAACTAGAGGTAAAGTGGCGCAAGGTGCAAAGAGAGAAAAACAAGAATTGCAGGAACTAGAGGAAAAATGGCGCAAGGTGCAAAGAAGAAAAATAAGCGCTTGCATGAACTAGAGGAAGAGTGCAGCAAGAATCAAATACAGAAAGAGAAGCGTTTACAGGAACTAGAGGTAAAGTGGCGCAAGGTGCAAAGAGAGAAAAACAAGAATTGCAGGAACTAGAGGTAAAGTGGCGCAAGGTGCAAAGAGAGAAAAACAAGAATTGCAGGAACTAGAGGAAAAATGGCGCAAGATGCAAAGAAGAAAAATAAGCGCTTGCAAGAACTAGAGGAAGAGTGCAGCAAGAATCAAATACAGAAAGAGAAGCGTTTGCAGGAACTAGAGGTAAAGTGGCGCAAGGTGCAAAGAGAGAAAAAACAAGAATTGCAGGAACTAGAGGTAAAGTGGCGCAAGGTGCAAAGAGAGGAAAAACAAGAATTGCAGGAACTGAGGTAAAGTGGCGCAAGGTGCAAAGAGAGAAAAACAAGAATTGCAGGAACTAGAGGAAAAATGGCGCAAGGTGCAAAGAAGAAAAATAAGCGCTTGCAAGAACTAGAGGAAGAGTGCAGCAAGAATCAATACAGAAAGAGAAGCGTTTGCAGGAACTAGAGGTAAAGTGGCGCAAGGTGCAAAGAGAGAAAAACAAGAATTGCAGGAACTAGAGGTAAAGTGGCGCAAGGTGCAAAGAGAGAAAAACAAGAATTGCAGGAACTAGAGGTAAAGTGGCGCAAGGTGCAAAGAGAGAAAAACAAGAATTGCAGGAACTAGAGGAAAAATGGGCGCAAGGTGCAAAGAAGAAAAATAAGCGCTTGCAAGAACTAGAGGAAGAGTGCAGCAAGAATCAAATACAGAAAGAGAAGCGTTTGCAGGAACTAGAGGTAAAGTGGCGCAAGGTGCAAAGAGAGAAAACAAGAATTGCAGGAACTAGAGGTTAAAGTGGCGCAAGGTGCAAAGAGAGAAAAACAAGAATTGCAGGAACTAGAGGTAAAGTGGCGCAAGGTGCAAAGAGAGAAAAACAAGAATTGCAGGAACTAGAGGAAAAATGGCGCAAGGTGCAAAGAAGAAAATAAGCGCTTGCAAGAACTAGAGGAAGAGTGCAGCAAGAATCAAATACAGAAAGAGAAGCGTTTGCAGGAACTAGAGGTAAAGTGGCGCAAGGTGCAAGAGAGAAAAACAAGAATTGCAGGAACTAGAGGTAAAGTGGCGCAAGGTGCAAAGAGAGAAAAACAAGAATTGCAGGAACTAGAGGTAAAGTGGCGCAAGGTGCAAGAGAGAAAAACAAGAATTGCAGGAACTAGAGGAAAAATGGCGCAAGGTGCAAAGAAGAAAAATAAGCGCTTGCAAGAACTAGAGGAAGAGTGCAGCAAGAATCAAATACAGAAAGAGAAGCGTTTGCAGGAACTAGAGGTAAAGTGGCGCAAGGTGCAAAGAGAGAAAAACAAGAATTGCAGGAACTAGAGGTAAAGTGGCGCAAGGTGCAAAGAGAGAAAAATAAGAATGCAGGAACTAGAGGAAAAAATGGGCGCAAGGTGCAAAGAAGAAAAATAAGCGCTTGCAAGAACTAGAGGAAGAGTGCAGCAAGAATCAAATACAGAAAGAGAAGCGTTTGCAGGAAACTAGAGGAAAAGTGGCGCAAGGTGCAAAGAGAGAAAAACAAGAATTGCAGGAACTAGAGGAAAATGGCGCAAGGTGCAAAGAGAGAAAATAAGAATTGCAGGAACTAGAGGAAAATGGCGCAAGGTGCAAAGAAGAAAAATAAGCGCTTGCCAAGAACTAGAGGAAGAGTGCAGCAAGAATCAAATACAGAAAGAGAAGCGTTTGCAGGAACTAGAGGTAAAGTGGCGCAAGGTGCAAAGAGAGAAAAACAAGAATTGCAGGAACTAGAGGTAAAGTGGCGCAAGGTGCAAAGAGAGAAAACAAGAATTGCAGAGGAACTAGAGGAAAAATGGCGCAAGGTGCAAAGAAGAAAAATAAGCGCTTGCAAGAAACTAGAGGAAGAGTGCAGCAAGAATCAAATACAGAAAGAGAAGCGTTTGCAGGAACTAGAGGTAAGTGGCGCAAGGTGCAAAGAGAGAAAAACAAGAATTGCAGGAACTAGAGGTAAAGTGGCGCAAGGTGCAAAGAGAGAAAAATAAGAATTGCAGGAACTAGAGGAAAAATGGCGCAAGGTGCAAAGAAGAAAAATAAGCGCTTGCAAGAACTAGAGGAAGAGTGCAGCAAGAATCAAATACAGAAAGAGAAGCGTTTGCAGGAACTAGAGGAAAAGTGGCGCAAGGTGCAAAGAGAGAAAAACAAGAATTGCAGGAACTAGAGGAAAAATGGCGCAAGGTGCAAAGAAGAAAAATAAGCGCTTGCAAGAACTAGAGGAAGAGTGCAGCAAGAATCAAATACAGAAAGAGAAGCGTTTGCAGGAACTAGAGGTAAAGTGGCGCAAGGTGCAAAGAGAGAAAAACAAGAATTGCAGGAACTAGAGGTAAAGTGGCGCAAGGTGCAAAGAGAGAAAAACAAGAATTGCAGGAACTAGAGGTAAAGTGGCGCAAGGTGCAAAGAGAGAAAAACAAGAATTGCAGGAACTAGAGGAAAAATGGCGCAAGGTGCAAAGAAGAAAAATAAGCGCTTGCAAGAACTAGAGGAAGAGTGCAGCAAGAATCAAATACAGAAAGAGAAGCGTTTGCAGGAACTAGAGGAAAAGTGGCGCAAGGTGCAAAGAGAGAAAAACAAGAATTGCAGGAACTAGAGGTAAAGTGGCGCAAGGTGCAAAGAGAGAAAAACAAGAATTGCAGGAACTAGAGGAAAAGTGGCGCAAGGTGCAAAGAGAGAAAAACAAGAATTGCAGGAACTAGAGGTAAAGTGGCGCAAGGTGCAAAGAGAGAAAAACAAGAATTGCAGGAACTAGAGGTAAAGTGGCGCAAGGTGCAAAGAGAGAAAAACAAGAATTGCAGGAACTAGAGGAAAAGTGGCGCAAGGTGCAAAGAGAGAAAAACAAGAATTGCAGGAACTAGAGGTAAAGTGGCGCAAGGTGCAAAGAGAGAAAAACAAGAATTGCAGGAACTAGAGGTAAAGTGGCGCAAGGTGCAAAGAGAGAAAAACAAGAATTGCAGGAACTAGACGAAAAGTGGCGCAAGGTGCAAAGAGAGAAAAACAAGAATTGCAGGAACTAGAGGTAAAGTGGCGCAAGGTGCAAAGAGAGAAAACAAGAATTGCAGGAACTAGAGGAAAAATGGCGCAAGGTGCAAAGAAGAAAATAAGCGCTTGCAAGAACTAGAGGAAGAGTGCAGCAAGAATTCAAATACAGAAAGAGAAGCGTTTGCAGGAACTAGAGTAAAGTGGCGCAAGGTGCAAAGAGAGGAAAAACAAGAATTGCAGGAACTAGAGGAAAGTGGCGCAAGGTGCAAAGAGAGAAAAATAAGAATTGCAGGAACTAGAGGAAAAATGGCGCAAGGTGCAAAGAAGAAAAAATAAGCGCTTGCAAGAACTAGAGGAAGAGTGCAGCAAGAATCAAATACAGAAAGAGAAGCGTTTTGCAGGAACTAGAGGAAAAGTGGCGCAAGGTGCAAAGAGAGAAAAACAAGAATTGCAGGAACTAGAGGAAAAATGGCGCAAGGTGCAAAGAAGAAAAATAAGCGCTTGCAACAACTAGAGGAAGAGTGCAGCAAGAATCAAATACAGAAAGAGAAGCGTTTGGAGGAACTAGAGGTAAAGTGGCGCAAGGTGCAAAGAGAGAAAAACAAGAATTGCAGGAACTAGAGGAAAAGTGGCGCAAGGTGCAAAGAGAGAAAAACAAGAATTGCAGGAACTAGAGGTAAAGTGGCGCAAGGTGCAAAGAAGAAAAATAAGCGCTTGCAAGAACTAGAGGAAGAGTGCAGCAAGAATCAAATACAGAAAGAGAAGCGTTTGCAGGAACTAGAGGTAAAGTGGCGCAAGGTGCAAAGAGAGAAAAATAAGAATTGCAGGAACTAGAGGAAAAATGGCGCAAGGTGCAAAGAAGAAAAATAAGCGCTTGCAAGAACTAGAGGAAGAGTGCAGCAAGAATCAAATACAGAAAGAGAAGCGTTTGCAGGAACTAGAGGTAAAGTGGCGCAAGGTGCAAAGAGAGAAAAACAAGAATTGCAGGAACCAGAGGAAAAGTGGCGCAAGGTGCAAAGAAGAAAAATAAGCGCTTGCAAGAACTAGAGGAAGAGTGCAGCAAGAATCAAATACAGAAAGAGAAGCGTTTGCAGGAACTAGAGGTAAAGTGGCGCAAGGTGCAAAGAGAGAAAAACAAGAATTGCAGGAACTAGAGGAAAAGTGGCGCAAGGTGCAAAGAAGAAAAATAAGCGCTTGCAAGAACTAGAGGAAGAGTGCAGCAAGAATCAAACACAGAAAGAGAAGCGTTTGCAGGAACTAGAGGAAAAGTGGCGCAAGGTGCAAAGAGAGAAAAATAAGAATTGCAGGAACTAGAGGAAAAGTGGCGCAAGGTGCAAAGAAGAAAAATAAGCGCTTGCAAGAACTAGAGGAAGAGTGCAGCAAGAATCAAATACAGAAAGAGAAGCGTTTTGCAGGAACTAGAGGTAAGTGGCGCAAGGTGCAAAGAGAGAAAAACAAGAATTGCAGGAACTAGAGGTAAAGTGGCGCAAGGTGCAAAGAGAGAAAAACAAGAATTGCAGGAACTAGAGGAAAAGTGGCGCAAGGTGCAAAGAAGAAAAATAAGCGCTTGCAAGAACTAGAGGAAGAGTGCAGCAAGAATCAAATACAGAAAGAGAAGCGTTTGCAGGAACTAGAGGTAAAGTGGCGCAAGGTGCAAAGAGAGAAAAACAAGAATTGCAGGAACTAGAGGTAAAGTGGCGCAAGGTGCAAAGAGAGAAAAACAAGAATTGCAGGAACTAGAGGAAAAATGGCGCAAGGTGCAAAGAAGAAAAATAAGCGCTTGCAAGAACTAGAGGAAGAGTGCAGCAAGAATCAAATACAGAAAGAGAAGCGTTTGCAGGAACTAGAGGTAAAGTGGCGCAAGGTGCAAAGAGAGAAAAACAAGAATTGCAGGAACTAGAGGTAAAGTGGCGCAAGGTGCAAAGAGAGAAAAACAAGAATTGCAGGAACTAGAGGAAAAATGGCGCAAGGTGCAAAGAAGATAAATAAGCGCTTGCAAGAACTAGAGGAAGAGTGCAGCAAGAATCAAATACAGAAAGAGAAGCGTTTGCAGGAACTAGAGGTAAAGTGGCGCAAGGTGCAAAGAGAGGAAAACCAGAATTGCAGGAACTAGAGGTAAAGTGGCGCAAGGTGCAAAGAGAGAAAAACAAGAATTGCAGGAACTAGAGGAAAAATGGCGCAAGGTGCAAAGAAGAAAAGTAAGCGCTTGCAAGAACTAGAGGAAGAGTGCAGCAAGAATCAAATACAGAAAGAGAAGCGTTTGCAGGAACTAGAGGTAAAGTGGCGCAAGGTGCAAAGAGAGAAAAACAAGAATTGCAGGAACTAGAGGTAAAGTGGCGCAAGGTGCAAAGAGAGAAAAACAAGAATTGCAGGAACTAGAGGAAAAATGGCGCAAGGTGCAAAGAAGAAAAATAAGCGCTTGCAAGAACTAGAGGAAGAGTGCAGCAAGAATCAAATACAGAAAGAGAAGCGTTTGCAGGAACTAGAGGTAAAGTGGCGCAAGGTGCAAAGAGAGAAAAACAAGAATTGCAGGAACTAGAGGTAAAGTGGCGCAAGGTGCAAAGAGAGAAAAACAAGAATTGCAGGAACTAGAGGAAAAATGGCGCAAGGTGCAAAGAAGAAAAATAAGCGCTTGCAAGAACTAGAGGAAGAGTGCAGCAAGAATCAAATTCAGAAAGAGAAGCGCTTGCAGGAACTAGATGAAAAGTGGCGCGAAGAGTAAATAGAGAAAGAGAAGCGCTTGCAGGAAGTAGAGGAAAAGTGGTGGAACGAGCAAATAGAGAAAGGGAAGCGCTTGCAGGAACTAGAGGAAAAGGGCCCAAGGAGCAAATAGAGAAAGAGAAGCGTTTACAGGAGCTAGAGGAAAGGTGGCGCAAGGAGCAAATAGAGAAAGGCGAGCATCTGCAGGAACTAGAGGAAAAGGGGCGCAAGGAACAAATGGAGAAAGAGAAGTGCTTGCAGGAAGTAGAGGAAAAGTGGTGGAACGAGCAAATAGAGAAAGGGAAGCGCTTCCAGGAACTAGAGGAAAAGGGCGCAAGGAGCAAATAGAGAAAGAGAAGGGCTTGCAGGAACTAGAGGAAATGTGGTGCAATGAGAAAATAAGAAAGAGAAGCGTTTACAGGAGCTAGAGGAAAAGTGGCGCAAGGAGCAAATAGAGAAAGGCGAGCGTCTGCAGGAACTAGAGGAAAAGGGCGCAAGGAAGAAATGGAGAAAGCGAAGTGCTTGCAGGAACTAGAGGAAAAGTGGCGCACAGGCCAAATACAGAAAGAGAAGCGTTTGCAGGAACTAGAGGTAAAGTGGCGCAAGGTGCAAAGAGAGAAAAACAAGAATTGCAGGAACTAGAGGAAAAGTGGCGCAATGGCCAAATACAGAAAGAGAAGCGTTTGCAGGTAGAAGAGGTAAAGTGGCGCAAGGTGCAAAGAGAGAAAAATAAGAATTGCAGGAACTACACGAAAAGTGGCGCGATGGCCAAATACAGAAAGAGAAGCGTTTGCAGGTACTAGAGGTAAAGTGGCGCAAGGTGCAAAGAGAGAAAAATAAGAATTGCAGGAACTACACGAAAAGTGGCGCAATGGCCAAATACAGAAAGAGAAGCGTTTGCAGGTACTAGAGGTAAAGTGGCGCAAGGTGCAAAGAGAGAAAAATAAGAATTGCAGGAACTACACGAAAAGTGGCGCGATGGCCAAATACAGAAAGAGAAGCGTTTGCAGGAACTAGAGGTAAAGTGGCGCAAGGTGCAAAGAGAGAAAAACAAGAATTGCAGGAACTAGAGGAAAAGTGGCGCAAGGTGCAAAGAGAGAAAAATAAGAATTGCAGGAAATAGAGGAAAAGTGGCGCACAGGCCAAATACAGAAGGAGAAGCGTTTGCAGGAACTAGAGGAAAAGTGGCGCAAGATGCAAAGAGAGAAAAATAGGAATTGCAGGAACTAGAGGAAAAGTGCAGCAAGAATCAAATACAGAAAGAGAAGGGCTTGCAGGGACTAGAGGAAAAGTGGCGCAAGATGCAAAGAGAGAAAAATTAGAATTGCAGCAACTAGAGGAAAAGTGGCGCACAGGCCAAATACAGAAAGAGAAGTGTTTGCAGGAACTAGAGGAAAAGTGGCGCAAGATGCAAAGAGAGAAAAATAAGAATTTCAGGAACTAGAGGAAAAGTGGCGCACAGGCCAAATACAGAAAGAGAAGCGTTTGCAGGAACTAGAGGAACAGTGGCGCAAGATGCAAAAAGAGAAAAATAAGAATTGCAGGAACTAGAGGAAAAGTGGCGCAATGGCCAAATACAGAAAGAGAAGCGTTTGCAGGAACTAGAGGAAAAGTGGCGCAAGATGCAGAGAAAAATAAGAATTGCAGGAACTAGAGGAAAAGTGGCGCACAGGCCAAATACAGAAAGAGAAGCGTTTGCAGGAACTAGAGGAAAAGTGGCGCAAGATGCAAAGAGAGAAAAATAAGAATTGCAGGAACTACAGGAAAAGTGGCACACAGGCCAAATACAGAAAGAGAAGCGTTTCCAGGAACTAGAGGAAAAGTGGCGCAAGATGCAAAGAGAGAAAAATAAGAATTGCAGGAACTACAGGAAAAGTGGCACACATGCCAAATACAGAAAGAGAAGCGTTTGCAGGAACTAGAGGAAAAATGGCGCAAGGTGCAAAGAAGAAAAATAAGCGCTTGCAAGAACTAGAGGAAGAGTGCAGCAAGAATCAAATGCAGAAAGAGAAGGGCTTGCAGGGACTAGAGGAAAAGTGGCGCAAGATGCAAAGAGAGAAAAATAAGAATTGCAGGAACTAGAGGAAAAGTGGCGCACAGGCGAAATACAGAAAGAGAAGCGTTTGCAGGAACTAGAGGAAAAGTGGCGCAAGATGCAAAGAGAGAAAAATAAGAATTGCAGGAACTAGAGGAAAAGTGCAGCAAGAATCAAATACAGAAAGAGAAGGGCTTGCAGGGACTAGAGGAAAAGTGGCGCAAGATGCAAAGAGAGAAAAATAAGAATTGCAGGAACTAGAGGAATAGTGGCGCACAGGCCAAATACAGAAAGAGAAGCGTATGCAGGAACTAGAGGAAAAGTGGCGCAAGATGCAAAGAGAGAAAAATAAGAATTGCAGGAACTAGAGGAAAAGTGCAGCAAGAATCAAATACAGAAAGAGAAGGGCTTGCATGGACTAGAGGAAAAGTGGCGCAAGATGCAAAGAGAGAAAAATAAGAATTGCAGGAACTAGAGGAAAAGTGGCGCACAGGCCAAATACAGAAAGAGAAGCGTTTGCAGGAACTAGAGGAAAAGTGGCGCAAGATGCAAAGAGAGAAAAATAAGAATTGCAGGAACTAGAGGAAAAGTGCAGCAAGAATCAAATACAGAAAGAGAAGGGCTTGCAGGGACTAGAGGAAAAGTGGCGCAAGATGCAAAGAGAGAAAAATAAGAATTGCAGGAACTAGAGGAAAAGTGGCGCACAGGCCAAATACAGAAAGAGAAGCGTTTGCAGGAACTAGAGGAAAAGTGGCGCAAGATGCAAAGAGAGAAAAATAAGAATTGCAGGAACTAGAGGAAAAGTGCAGCAAGAATCAAATACAGAAAGAGAAGGGCTTGCAGGGACTACAGGAAAAGTGGCGCAAGATGCAAAGAGAGAAAAATAAGAATTGCAGGAACTAGAGGAAAAGTGGCGCACAGGCCAAATACAGAAAGAGAAGGGCTTGCAGGAACTAGAGGAAAAGTGGCGCAAGATGCAAAGAGAGAAAAATAAGAATTGCAGGAACTAGAGGAAAAGTGGCGCACAGGCCAAATACAGAAAGAGAAGCGTTTGCAGGAACTAGAGGAAAAGTGGCGCAAGATGCAAAGAGAGAAAAATAAAAAATTGCGGGAACTAGAGGAAAAGTGGCGCACAGGCCAAATACAGAAAGAGAAGCGTTTGCAGGAACTAGAGGAAAAGTGGCGCAAGGTGCAAAGAGAGAAAAATAAGAATTGCAGGAACTAGAGGAAAAGTGGCGCAAAGAGTAAATAGAGAAAGAGAAGTGCTTGCTGGAACTAGAGGAAATGTGGTGGAATGAGCAAATAGAGAAAGGGAAGCGCTTGCAGGAACTAGATGAAAAGTGGCGCGAAGAGTAAATAGAGAAAGAGAAGCGCTTGCAGGAAGTAGAGGAAAAGTGGTGGAATGAGCAAATAGAGAAAGGGAAGCGCTTGCAGGAACTAGAGGAAAAGTGGCGCAAAGAGTAAATAGAGAAAGAGAAGCGCTTGCTGGAACTAGAGGAAAAGTGGTGGAATGAGCAAATAGAGAAAGGGAAGCGCTTGCAGGAACTAGATGAAAAGTGGCGCGAAGAGTAAATAGAGAAAGAGAAGCGCTTGCAGGAAGTAGAGGAAAAGTGGTGGAATGAGCAAATAGAGAAAGGGAAGCGCTTGCAGGAACTAGATGAAAAGTGGCGCGAAGAGTAAATAGAGAAAGAGAAGCGCTTGCAGGAAGTAGAGGAAAAGTGGTGGAATGAGCAAATAGAGAAAGGGAAGCGCTTGCAGGAACTAGATGAAAAGTGGCGCGAAGAGTAAATAGAGAAAGAGAAGCGCTTGCTGGAACTAGAGGAAAAGTGGTGGAATGAGCGAATAGAGAAAGGGAAGCGCTTGCAGGAACTAGATGAAAAGTGGCGCGAAGAGTAAATAGAGAAAGAGAAGCGCTTGCAGGAAGTAGAGGAAAAGTGGTGGAATGAGCAAATAGAGAAAGGGAAGCGCTTGCAGGAACTAGATGAAAAGTGGCGCGAAGAGTAAATAGAGAAAGAGAAGCGCTTGCAGGAAGTAGAGGAAAAGTGGTGGAACGAGCAAATAGAGAAAGGCGAGCATCTGCAGGAACTAGAGGAAAAGGGCGCAAGGAGCAAATAGAGCAGGAGAAGCGTTTACAGGAGCTAGAGGAAAGGTGGCGCAAGGAGGAAATAGAGAAAGGCGAGCATCTGCAGGAACTAGAGGAAAAGTGGCGCAAGGAACAAATGGAGAAAGAGAAGTGCTTGCAGGAAGTAGAGGAAAAGTGGTGGAACGAGCAAATAGAGAAAGGGAAGCGCTTGCAGGAACTAGAGGAAAAGGGCGCAAGGAGCAAATAGAGAAAGGGAAGCGCTTGCAGGAACTAGAGGAAAAGTGGTGGAATGAGCAAGTAGACAAAAGGAAGCGCTTGCAGGATCTATAGGAAAAGTGGCGCAAGGAGCAAATAGAGAAAGAGAAGGGCTTGCAGGAACTAGAGGAAATGTGGTGCAATGAGAAAATAGAGAAAGAGAAGCGTTTACAGGAGCTAGAGGAAAAGTGGCGCAAGGAGCAAATAGAGAAAGGCGAGCGTCTGCAGGAACTAGAGGAAAAGGGGCGCAAGGAACAAATGGAGAAAGAGAAGTGCTTGCAGGATATAGACGGACCTTCTAGGGAGCGAAAGGTGCAACCGATCGCGTTTTTCGAGATGGCGTCAGAGAACAGTAGATCGTTCAGCGAGTTCGGTGCTGGAGGTTCGGCCGACTTCGAAAGCCGATACGACTTTGACAAATCCGAGCTTGTCAACGATAAGGCCATTTCTGAGAGGGTTAGCTCGCTGTGCGTTAGAAGACTGTGGTGTCTAGCGAGTGCCCACAGAGTAAGCAGGGCTGTACTTTTTCGGCATTTGAATGCAAGGCCGACAGCGAAAGCAAGGGAAAAGGTTGTACATACTAGAGTGATAGAGGCTCACTAATTGAAGATTTCTTAGAGCGAGGTGAATGGCTTAGAAAACGTCACAGCTACCGTTCAGTCACAGGTACAGGCTAGCGTTGACCAGGAGGATAGGTTAGATGAGCCGTCTGGTTCTGTGACTCTGAAAACAGACGGCCGCACGCTTGCCAGTACAAGTGCTGTGATTGCAAGCGTTGCCAGACGTTCCGGGGGCAAAATATTTCCTCAAAAGCGTCGTAGGCCGAACTCGAAAGAGGCGAGCAGTGTCAAGAGCGCTAAGGGCACTAAAAAGCGTCATGACTTGCCTTTCTAGACGCCAAGCTCAGTGATAGGCGTCAGATTGCTAAAAGACCCTCCAAGAAAAATCAGAAGTTGAGGTTATCAAAGAGACCAAAGTTAGGCGCGAGGCGCGTCGGGAAGGAAAGAGTTTTAAAAAAATCCAGATCGCGAAGTTGCCGCTTGGTCTGACCTGTTTCCCTGCACATTGGATGCAGGAATGCCGCGAAGAGTCGCGAAGTACTCAGTGATAAAGTCCGTCACCCTCCGTGGCGAAAAGGTGGCTGTTTGACCAGGAAGGGGTCAATGGGCATAAGATACCGCTCAAGGGCCGCCTTCTCGCGCAGTGGATGCCATCAGTCAAATTGCGCGACCACATGTCCTGTAAGGCGGGTGGTTCTTTTCTGGGGATCGCACTTCGCGAAAGTCGTGGAATGCGCGCCTCACAAGAGTTCGTCTCAAGAGGTATATTTGGGGACCGCCCGCGGTAATTTCTGTTGAGGAGATGGATTTACCTATGTATTGAGTTTTGAGATAATTTAATCGGGTGATGTTTTCTCACGTGTGTATAACTGAGGATACTTGATTTATTACTTGAGAGTTCATTTGTCGTGACGCTAGCTTACTCGGCTATTTTATCACGAGTATGAGTTCCTTACCTAGTTGTGTTTGACAGCTGTTAGTTTTGTGCTTACTGTAGAAGCAGGAAATTTCGAGTTATGTATTTGTTCTCACTATTTCGTAAAGTAAACCCTAGCGCTCGAGTAGAGAACTGTTGTTTAAACAGAGCTCTAGGTTTGTTTTTGTCTTTGTATTATGTCAGCGGGAGGATTAGGGAACGGGCGTCGTCGACCGTCCGAACTCAAGGTAGCCGCGGTGGTCGGTTACCGCCGTCCCAACACTAAGACCGAGATGAGAGCATTCCTAGGTCTGATAGGTTACTGCCAACATTACGTTCCGAATTACACAAGGGTCGTCAGCCCTTTGACAGATAGTTTGCGCAAGACCGAACCTGTGAATGTTCAGTGGGACGCTAAGAAGAAAGCCGCTTTTCAGAAGCTGAGCCACGCATTGAGTGAGAAACCCGTTTTGGCTGTGCCGGTTTTTGCAGAACCTTTAATTGTTCACCGTGAAGTGAGCGAACGCGGTTGAGGAGCAGTGCTATGTCAGACAGACCAGAGTGGAGAAGAGCGACCCTTTTTGTATTTGAGTCGCAAATTGAGCGTCAAGGAAGAGGCTCATAGCACGTCAGAAAAGGCTTGCATTGCTTGCAGGCTTGCAGTAACATAGCACCTTAGCTTTTGCACGGCAGGGCAAAAACTAAGGTGAATTGTTGCTGGCTCTAAGTTTACCATAAAAACCGAGCACTCAACTAACCTGGCTACACCAAATGTCACCTAAGAATGACTGTTTGCTCAGATGGGGCATGACACTGCAGCAGCAACATTTCGAGGTGCGCTGTAAGAGAGGTGGCTTTCACACTAACGCAGACGGCTTAAGTCGTGCGTTCTGAACCGAAGGGAGGCGCCGAATGAGGTCGCGATTGTTTAATTTCTTTTCTAGCTTAATATAATGATGGTGTAGCGTATTTTGCACGCAGTTGTGTTACAGTGTAGGGCGTAGAGAAACTTCTCACCGAATTCCTCGACGACGGAACTCTGCAGTTTGCGTGTTTAGCTTCATTGTAATGTTCGCTTGGTTTCAAATGGAATTACGTGATAAAGAGTTACTGGGTACTTGTCCAGATTAGTGTGCACATTGTTTTTTTGGGCTTACGCTCTTTAGATATCGGCAGTTAGATGAATGTTTTGTAGATACTGGGGTCTGGCGATGAGAGTAGCGTGCACGTGGCGCTTGTCGCATTGTGTGTGGCTGACAAAGGTCGCTTCTTGGAGCTTGTCACCCACTTTCACCGAAGTCGTGCGCCGAGTCCTGTCCTTGGAGAAGCCTTCCAGTTTGACAAGGCCCTTCGGGAGAGCAAGAACCCTGACCGGAACATCGCGGATATCGATCAAGCCGAGCCGCATGGAACAACTCGACCTCCCAATGTATCATCTGGCGGCGGGGGTGCTGTTATGCCGCTGAACAAAGGCCACAATATCGCCGACCTTCGAACAGCGAAGGATACTGGGAATCGTCGAGATTTCGCCCTGCGGTCCCCGTCAGCTGACACCAGTCGTCGTTCTCTCACGCTCTTCAGCAACTGAGACATTCCGGGGCAACATTCCTGGGCGGGATAGAGGGGTGAAACAATAGCGCTGCGCGCACCTGTGGTGTCTATTCTCCGACGCCGTGCGGATGTCACCTGTCTGGCCCTTTCCTGTCCAGGGGAGTCGTCAAGGAGCAGGCCGATTCCCCAAAAATGGCCTGATCCCATGTGGCCAGCACCAACCTCAGTCTACTGGCCACTGGCGTTGGGAGGCATAGGCGTGCTCCTCATTATGCTCCTAGCCATTGCTGCAGGATTGGTGGACTCCTGGCCACCGCGTGGAGAGGAGCCAGACTGGGTGAACCTCAACGATGGTATTTAATCCGGAGCACTAAAGAGCGAAGAAGCCTCTTCACTGAAATGGAGCAATGTAAATACGATGGATGATGAAAGAACTTTATTGAATGTAAATACGAGTACATAAAATCTTTTCTCCCTTGAACTGGTCGTGATGCATGCTCCCGGCACGACACCTACTCATGGTCCCAACGGCTACGCTACCCGATCCGCAACAGCGGTGACAGCGAAGGTATCAGCTGTGCACAAAAAACGCGAACCCATTCACAACAGTACCCACGACTACCACTAATAAAGAGCAGGTAGAACTTTCACAGAGCGCATGATTTTTTAGATTCGAAGCATCTTATGGCAGAGTTCAATCCGGTGGTCGTGGTGTGCGGTGTGACCACCCTTACTGCGCATGCGCAGACCCTTTCCACACACCTCCTCTCCACTCCCCCTCCTCGTTTAAATAAAAGGCTCGCGTTAGATCGTACACGCGCTCAGTCACTGCGCCGGTGTCATGAGTTCCAACGTCAACGTCGGCGCCAGTTGCCTTAACCTTAATACCTTAACCTATTACCTTAACGCCTGCCGAGATCGCGGAGCAGCTGGTGGAGCAGCAGAAGGCTCGACGCGCCGAAGCACAACGTGAACGTCAACCCCGAGCTCCGGGCTAGGGAAGCCCAGCGCCAACGGCAACGTCGGCGAGAAACTGCTACAGATGAAATGCGGGCTTGACATGCCGAAACGCTGCTTCGCATCGCCTCATGGTCCCCTTTAGCGGGAGATGGTGTATTTTGTTTAATTTGGCCCGAGTTAACTGGGACGCCCGATATATATATATATATATATATATATATATATATATATATATATATATGTGTGTGTGTGTGTGTGTGTGTGTGTGTGTGTGTGTGTGTGTGTGTGTGTGTGTGTGTGTGTGTGTGTGTGTGTGTGTGTGTGTGTGTGTGTGTGTGCCTAGAGCGAGAAGTTGGTTAAAGTATTCTTTTTCCTTTAGTTTGTATCCATATGCAGCTTTTCTGGACACCAGCGGCCTAGTTCGCGTGAACGACACCACGTGGCGTATCGACCTTAAAGAATTCAAAAGTCCCGCCAAGACGTATGCAGTGACGCGGCACTAAATAAAAGAGAATCAAAAGAAACGGTACACACGCCGCGAGCTTCACATCAGTGCTCAGAAAAGAGAGCGCTGTGTGTCGGCGTTATCTCGACGGCGACGACTGGGAATGAATTCGCAGTTTTTCTAGACGTACCATGCCAAATGTCCGGCCGTTATAAACGCACCCGCGATGGATCAAGATAATCGTGGTTTTTTATTTGTTTGTTTAGCTTCTTGCGCTGCCGTACCGGCGGAATATTGGAGCAGCCTGCTGCTTTCCGAGTTTCTTTTTGAGCCAGCGGGAACCATTATGTTTGGGTACGAACAGGATATTGTGGTTGCATACTAACCGAATTTCCTTTGGCGTACCACTTAGGTGTTGCTCGTTTGCTCCTTGCGTTGCCTCAAATTAAAACTGGATAAGTTTGAGGACGCTAGGAATAAGAGTAAAAAAACCAAGGTAAAGATAGTTTTTATTTGTTTTCAATTAGTTCTTATCGAAATGTGGCTGCAACGGCCAGCTTGGCGCCGTGAAATCGGGTGTGCAAAAATGATACAGTCGTTGAATCATGATATTGTACGCAGGAAAATGCGACCTTGGTAAGCTTTTTTGTTAGGAAAGAACGTATTGCTGTGTCGGCGGCTGGTGGTCCCAACGAGGAAGGCAGGCGAAGACGACCGGCTTGACGAACGCGGCCGGCGGGGACGCCGTCCAGCCCCGAACACGCGGGTTGGCGCGAAGCGCCGAAGAAGCACGTCCGCTCACAACGAGTACTGCTCACACACTCATTTTATTTACAAATGCGCCGGTAGAATAACGACCCCAGAGCGGCGCCCCCTGGCATCTTACAAGGCATTTTCGAAACCGAAACCGAAACACCAACACAACACCATCCCCTCCTCGAAAGAAAAGTTTTGACTATGTCAGTTGAAAGATACGCACCAATGCACTATCCTCGGAAAAGAACAATTCTGGAACAACATCAAACTTGTCTAAGGAACAAACAGTTTATCACGTAACGTACGCCATGAAATTCACAAGCGTTCACTGTATACAGCTCTGTATACATTTTGAGAATGCGTACCAGTGCATACGGCTTAGAGGTATGAAAAACTGAAAGCACACGGAAATTCACAACATACACATTTGAAAAATGCGTAAGACAATTCAGTTCCGTTATTATTTACGAAATACTGCACAGAATACTGCACAACACTGCACAGAGGAACAATGCATCAATAATGCACACAGAGTAAGTCCACTTCACGTAATGAGCAATTGTATAAGAAAAGAACTTGTTATGACTATTGAACATAGTCCTCATAACGTCGCGGCTTCTGCCGCTTCCGCTGAGAGCGGCGCCTCTGAGGCGTAGAAGCAGGTGACTGTGCACCCTGGTCACTTGTGCCCTGATGTGACGAATCAAGAGCAGAAGAAGATTGTAACGGCTCGAAATGAGCGCTTGAATTCGCGGCCTCATCTTCTAAGCTCGCAGCTTGAGCTTCGAAAGGACTTTGGGGAACGGAGCCCGCAACGTGATCTTCGGAAGGACTTTGTGGACCGGAGTCCGGTTCAACGGCCTCAGCCGTATTGGCAGGTTCGAACTGAACTGTTTCACTTGGCGTAAGTGTTCCAGCAACGCCTGCTGGTAAGTCCTCCCCCCTTGGTGAAGTGCCTGTACATGGAGGCCACATGGAGTAGTCTAATGCGTAGTTGGACGATGTGGATGGAAAGTGATGGAAGGGAGTTTTAGGTGTTGAGACCGAATCCGTATGGAAGATAACAAGGCGCGAAGCGTTCCATATGTTACCGTCACTGAGTCGAAAAGAAGCTGGGCCAACCTGACCCATGACTTTGTAAGGGCCCCGATACTTTGGGCGTTTGCCCGGAACACGAACTTTGACTGAATCGCCAATCCGAACTTTGGATGGCTTAGCACCTCGACGGTTGTCTACATACTGCTTCATTGCTTGTTGGCGAGAGAAAACTCTGTTACGAATTTGGTGAGGCGAGGGAGCTGCAGGATTGCGATGCAACGACACTATGTCGAGAGCAACTCGCGGTTGCCTACCATGAAGGAGCTGAGCAGGAGACACTCCCGTGGTGCCTTGCGGTGTGAATCTGTAGGAAGCTAAGCATTCGGTCAAAACTTGTTTGAGGGAACGGTGCTCTAATTGTGCAATCTGGATATGTTCCTTCAAGACGCGATTAAATCGCTCGATTTGCCCATTGGATTGGGGATAGAAGACTGAAGAATTCAAGTGCTTAATGCCTCGTTGCGAAAGGAAAGCCTGAACTGCTGGGACTGAAATTGCGGACCGTTGTCCGTCACTATGGCATCAGGGAAACCTTCCCGGCTGAAAATGGAAGAGAGAAATTCAATAATGACTTCTGAAGTGACTGTGTGAGAGAAACAAACCTCCGGCCATTTTGAATGGTAGTCGATGAGTGAAATAATGAACCGAGCATTTTGTGGAACATTATGCAAAGGACCGATGATGTCCATGCCGAGTTTCTGCCAAGGCCGATCTGGCCACTCGACTGGCTGCAACGGAGAGAATGTAGGTTTGGCAGACTTATCAGCTGCCTGACATATGTGGCAGCTATAAACTGCCTGCTCAACCTGTTTATCTAAGGCTGGCCACCAGTCCCTGTCTCTAAGATTCTGTTTGGTGCGAGCAATGCCTGGATGAGCCTCGTGTGCAAGCTGTATGAGCTTGTTGCGGAAAGAAGCAGGGGGAATCACGCGTTCATCGCGGAAAAGCAAGCTGTCTACACAAGACAATTCCTGTCGAACTGCAAAGTAAGGCAAGAATTCAGCAGTAAGAGCACTCTTGGAAGGCCATCCTTCACTTGAATATTTCAGGACCTGAGACAAAGTAGAATCTGCAGCTGTAGCTGCCTGGAGCTCAGTTTTAGTGATGCATGAAGTAACTAAGGAAACAACTTCCTCATCCCTCTCTTCAGTAACTGGTATCTGGAGAGGAAGGCGCGACAGGGCATCAGCAACAACATTATTAGAACATTTGCAATATTGAACACTGAAATTATAGTACATGAGCTTGGCACACCAGCGAGAAATGCGAATGGGGCCGCGGCCTTCAGATCCTGCAGAAAGAAGAGCAACTAGTGCTTGATGATCTGCACGTAATGTGAAGTGCCTGCCCCACAAATAAACGTGCCACTTTTCACAGGCGAACAGACATGCGAGGGCCTCGCGCTCTCCCACTGAGTACCTGCGTTCAGCAGGGGTCAAGGTACGAGATGCAAACGCAATTGTGATCAGCTGATCACCTCTGAGTTGTTGAAACACTGCTCCCAGTCCAACGTCGGACGCATCAGTTGTGATGACGATGGGGAGCTTTTCATTGAAGATACTAACAACTGGCTTTGAGGCCAGGATTGACTTAATGCGAATGAAACTCTGCTCAGCTTCAGCTGACCAGGAGAAAGGCTGTCCTTGCCGAAGTAAGGTACGCAGTGGTTCAACAACATCGGCATAGTGCGAGACAAATTTGGCATAATATCCAACAAGACCCAAAAAGGATTGCAAAGTTTTGGCATCACAAGGCCGTGGGGCATTAACAATGGCCTGGACTTTAGATTCAACAGGTGTTAAGCCGCGGGAACTGACATTGTGCCCCAAAAATTGCAATTCACTCACTGAAAAAATACACTTATTATTTAACTTCATACCACATTCACTAATGCGGTTCAGGACAGTATGTAAATTGGCATCATGCTCCTCGCGAGTACGTCCCCACACCAAAATATCTTCCAAATAACACAGTGCGCCAGTGCAACCCTTAAGAATAATAGCCATCATTTTCTGAAACACGGCAGGGGCAGATGCAAGCCCGAAACACACGCGGCGGAAACGAAATAAGCCTTCGTGCGATACAAATGTAGTTAAGTCCCTGCTGCACTCGGAAAGTTCAACTTGGTGATTAGCGGACGCGAGGTCCAACTTAGAAAAACATACCGCTCCGGAGAGCTGTTGAAGAAGCTCTTCAATGTGGGGAAGAGGAAACCCGTCGATGATGATCGCCTTGTTCGGTTCCCGTAAGTCGCCGCATAGTCGAAGAGATCCGTCCTTTTTCTTCCCGACGACTAGCGGCGATACCCAGTCGGAAGCAGAGACAGGCTCGATGATTCCGCTGGCTTGAAGGCGGGACAGTTCTGCGGAGACTTGCTCACGAAGAAGAAGAGGAATGCGGCGAAGCTTGGCACGCACAGGGCACACACCTGGTCGACGCGTTACTTTATGCACAAAACCGAGCACACAACCCAGTTCACGGGTGAACAGGTGGCGGAATTCAGAAGGCGCGTTGGCGGGAAGATCATCTTGTACGTCGACTTGAGCACACGTCATGGACGCACCGAGGATATTGATGGACAAGGCCTTGATAGCATCACGTCCCAGAAGCGAGCTACCAGTAGCAGTGACATAAAAAGTAATGAAAGCATTGCGACTGCAATACGAGACCTGAGCAGTGAAATAACCCAAATTGTCTATTATTTCCTTAGAATATGTTTGTAGAACGACATGCGAGGGCGAAAGCCGAACATTGGGAAAATGACTATGAAAGTCAGCGGCACTGATTAAAGAAACTGAAGCACCAGTGTCCACGAGAAATGACAAGGGCACGTTGCCCACTGAAGCTACGATGCTAGGCTCGGACATTGTGTGGAGGCCATCCATATTTAATACCGTGACCGTATTGGTCTGAGCGGTGCTCGAAGGAGCGGACGAAGAACCTGATTCATGAAGATTTATTGGACGGGAATTGCACACGGACTGAAAATGTCCAATTTTTCTGCACGCAAGACAAGTGCGGTTTCTTGCCGGACACTGCGCAAAGTTGGCTAAATGCCGTGCCGATCCGCAACGAAAGCAGTGTGCGGTTGAATTATGCGAAGAAAATTGAGCACGCGAGCCCAAAGCTCGGCGTTGATCCGGAAAAGTTGAATTCGGCGGCATGGAGTCGCCATGTTGACGGCTTCCTCGACCCCGCGACGCGGAGGGGCCGCCATGTTGACCGCCACTAAAGGACTGTGCAGGCGGGCGGCCATGTTGACCACCGCGCCGAGACGAAGAAGAAGGGCCGCCATGTTGGCGCGTCCCGTGAAACAAAGGACCGGCGCCATGGCCCCCCGCAGCAGAAAGTTGCTGCACTGAGTGCGGAGCGAATTGCTCCAACTGCACACGGACAAGTTCATCCTCTCGCGCAATCGAGAGGGCTTCGGAAAGAGTGATGGACGATCCTTTCTGGAGGAGTCGGCAACGGACATTTTGCGACGCGATGCCAATGAAGAGCTGCTGCCTGATCATGTCATTTTCGAGCGCGCCGAACCCGCAGGACGCGGCTAGCGACCGGAGACTAGCTATGAAGTCTGCCACGGGCTTACCGGGGAGCTGACGACGCTCTTGGAAGCGGAGGCGCGCGACATAATCACAGGACGCGTCTTTAAAATGGTCATCGAACAATGCAAGTGCGGCTTGGAATACGTCAGCCGACGCAGGCGTCTCTGACGCGTTGGCGGAACTCAACGTCTGATAGAGTTTTAGACCGGCGTAGCCTAATGCGTTGATTAAAAGTGCTTTCCGACGCTCGGGCTTGGCGGCATCCTCCCCGACAGCGTCGGCGTAGGCCTGAAAAATTAATTTCCAGTCAGCCCACGGAATTGGAGGGTCCCCGGGCGTAGAAAGGAACAAAGGCGGGGGAATTGGAGACGCCATCGTTAGGAAAGAATTGAATGTGAAAGCCGGAAGAAGGATTGACGCCAATAGACACCGTTTAGAGAAGAAGAGGCAGCGTCGATTGATCAGGAAGAACAGCGAAACGAGGCGACGCCGCAGCCACCATGCGAAGAAGAAAGGCGAGCGGTTAGGCTTAGTCTGAGCGGTTCGTTACGGAAGGAAAAAAGTAGAGTTCGCAGCAGAAAAAATACTTCTTACATGTCCTCGTCGCCATTGCTGTGTCGGCGGCTGGTGGTCCCAACTAGGAAGGCAGGCGAAGACGACCGGCTTGACGAACGCGGCCGGCGGGGACGCCGTCCAGCCCCGAACACGCGGGTTGGTGCGAAGCGCCGAAGAAAAGAAGCACGTCCGCTCACAACGAGTACTGCTCACACACTCATTTTATTTACAAGTGCGCCGGTAGAATAACGATACCAGAGCGGCGCCCCCTGGCATCTTACAAGGCATTTTCGAAACCGAAACCGAAACACCAACACAACACGTATAGTAGAACACATACGACTGACGTGTTGTGTAATAACCTCTAGATCTGCCGTCTATCCCGCCCAAAAAAGGCACCTATCTATCTTATTGCATTTCTTTTCTTTCTTTCTTTTTTTTCTTTTTTTTCCCACAGTCGACTGACTTATATGCTGGAGGTGATTGTCTTGAATCCTGTTGGCACAGCTACACCAACAGATTACTCTAATGGCCTGGAAGCTCTCGTGAAGCACTCCATTCATGTTCTGCAGGCGCAGTCTCTTTCAACTTTGCACTTCAGCAAGCACAAAGTCAATCATGAATCACCTACTGGCCCAATCGTCCACTTTGATCAGCACAAAGAATTTCAGAAAAGCGAATTTTGGCGTTTTTGCGCTGACAACAATGATTGTTAATGCGATATAATATAGTAACTATTCCTACAATCTCTCAAAACCACTTCTTTATTCTGTATCACTCGTGATGTAGAATACAAAATGCGTTTGACTTGCTCAACAACGGGTCACAAGACACAACAGAGAAAAGCGAACCCTTTAATTCCTCCTTCTTTTGTTCACTGAGCATGTGAAAATTTATTGAGCTGTGAGCACAGCTCCTTCTGTTGCCATGAAGATGTGCAGGCGTTCCAAAGGAAATATTAAGCCTTTCTTTCCAGGAGATTCCCTTAAGATTCCCTGGCGGGCAAGCCTTCATTGTGCACAAATGAGATGTGCACAATGCTGTACGCAGTGCGCTGCTACTTACTAAAGAAAAAAATGCGTTTATTATTAATCCGGACGTTATTAGGCATTCTCGCTTTATTCTGTGCTTATAAAAGAGTAAAATGAGTTGCAGTTGAGAGGCGGCGTTGCCTCCGCGACTACTAATGAACGCATGTCGAGCAACGGCGCATGCGCGCGGCGCTTTGTACATTGAATGAACTTCTAGGTGGCACACATTAGAAGCGAGAAAAATGCATTCAATAACGTTTCGGCTGTGGCACGGGCTTCACAAGACTCTGAAGAAGGCGGTGTCACGGGTGAAACGATAGTAAAGGCATCTATATATATATATATATATATATATATATATATATATATATATATATATATATATATATATATATATATATATATATCCACAATGAAGTGCTAAGAAAGGACCCGGCAGTAAAAGTTCAAAAAAATCGAGCACGTAGGAAAAATTCTTCTGTAAAGGACTGACGTTTCGGCCGCGGGACCTCCGACGAAGGCCGGTCCCGCGGCCGAAACGTCAGTCCTTTACAGAACAATTTTTCCTACGTGCTTGATTTTTTGAACTATATACATATATATATATATATATATATATATATATATATATATATATATATATATATATATATATATATATATATATATATATATATGTGTGTGTGTGTGTGTGTGTGTGTGTGTGTGTGTGTGTGTGTGTGTGTGTGTGTGTGTGTGTGTGTGTGGGTCATTCCATGCCAAGTGTCCCAGACGTGGCGCTCGCACATCGCAGATTTTGCTGATAAAATTTTTGCCTATTTCCTCTGCCACATAGCATATTCTGGCAAAGCAGTTTTGCTCGACAAAAATTTTGACGATCATGGCGCCCCCTCGAAATTCGCTTGTATTTGTTAAACTGTGCTTAATAGACAAATGTGTATAAAATCTTTTTTTTTGTGTGTTGAGCTTCGAAACCACGCTTGCGCTATCGCAGAGGTTCTGTTTACTTGACCTAATAATTCCGAAATTTTTGTGTTTCACTACCAGCTACGCATCTTCAAACGCTACGCAAATCTTCAAGGTTACTGATTTTTTCTTGAGCTATCTCGAACTCTCCCTAACCAATCTTAATAATAGTATGATTATAAGAAAAGGATATTTTACTACCAAAATGTTTAGGGGTAAAATAGGCTTCAAATCTTCCCGAAAAAAATTATTAAATTAGGAAAAAATATGCGATTTGTCGCATGTTTGACCGTATTTTTCATACTGATGCGTTCCTAGTAAAAATCCTCCTCATGCGGCGTTTGATAGTAGACTACAGCATTAAGTAATGAAGAAAGTCTAATCAAATAATTTTTTTGTTTTAAGGAAGAAAATAATTTTTGAATATGGCCCTCCGAGCGCGCCCTGCATTTCATTTTGCTGCCACTTCGCCGCAAAGCAAGCGGTAGCCCTAGCAGCTGACACTCGTCACAGGCAGCGGCAAGATAGGGAGATGTATGTCAGTGGCTCGTGAGCGGTCGAAAGTCTTGTCGCGTTGATGTCAGGGTGACGAGTAATGAATTCGCGTTACAATGTGAGCTTGCTTGGCGGGCCCACTGGGAAGTATGGACGCCCGAGAGCAGCCTACGGCGTCGTTGGCACAATGTGCTAGAGGGACGTCTGCACAACACGTATACCCAGACAAACAAGTGTATAAAATGTGCATTATTTCTTTCAGTATGTGTTTGCTACCTGTGCAGACGGCCCTCTAGCACGCTGTGCCAACACCATAGGCTGCTCTCGGGCGTCCATGCTTCCCAATGGGCCAGCCAAGCAAGCTCACATTCTAACGCGAATTCACGAAGCACGCGAAGCACTCGCAAAGGCAATCTTCAGCCCATGCCCACTGACCTGGGATGCAGACGTCAAACATGGTGCTGTCTGTAAAGTAATGGAAAAGGAAGTAGGGTTGCTTTATAGACAGCACCATGTTTGACGTCTGCATCCCAGGTCAGTGGGCATGGGCTGAAGATTGCCTTTGCGAGTGCTTCATGCCGCTTGAGTTACGTCGGCGAAAAGCTAGTGGAGATACAAAATTTCAAAAAAATATTTCTCAAGTTAAAAAAAATAATACCCTTTTGTAACTTTGTCTATGTTCAGCTAATACTAGAGCTTTCAAATGAAATATGTGCATATTTTTAGTCCGACCACCAAGGCAAGTTTTTTGCCGATGAATACAGAGCTTTTCTAAAAAAAAGTGAAATTCGCATTTTTTTTTCAGACGATTTGCTACACCCTCAGCGACTAAATTATTTTTATTTTGTAGTATGTCGAACAGGCTTCCAGGATATAATTAATATCTACCCTTTGAGTTTGCCTTGTTCTTGGAAAAAAATATCAAACTTTGCAACTTTATTCAATTTTGCTCGTGCGAAAAGCCCTCGAAGAATCGATATACATAAATAAGTCATTATTTTTACAGTTACATCACTTCATTACCTTGCCGGAAATACCATTTTATTGAGTGCATCCTATAAACGCCCTTTGAAAAAAATTGTTGTTTGATGCCCTTTAGCTCAGTCGGCGCAAAACTACACTCTCACAAACAGGCGAGAGAGTCCGCAGTAAAGACGAAATGCATGTGTCCATGCTTGAACTGAGTGATTGCTCTTTCAACTGCGTGAAGTGGCGTTGCTGCAACAAAGGCAGTATGGTGTGTCATCGGCTGATATTCCCGATGAAATTACCTATGCTGATCAGGAAAGCAGCGTACACTATAGAACGTGTTGAAAGGGTGTCGTTTCGCCTCACAAAAATAGTCCAGATATCTTGCATGCTTCTCAATTGCATTATCGCCGCGCGACCGGCACTTCCAGGTCACGAATGGCATGCGCATTATGAGCGTGAGACAGCATTCTTGATAGGAAAGTGGCGAGCGCCGAGAATTCAACAAAGGAAACGCAAGCCAGCAGCAAAGCATCCGTTGGAAGATCTCTCCGTCGTTACCATGGCAACGGCGCGCGGCCGCGCTTTGACGCGTTTCCGCGTCTGCTTGCCTACCGTTTCGCTGTCTGTTCCGCACACACCAGTCTCCGCCGCCGTCGCCGCCGGCCTGCGCCAGTCAGCGAAGGGCGAGGTGGGGGGGGGGAGGGGGCACTTGCTGAAGGCCTTGAATGTCTGAGAAAAATAATTACACTCATTATTCTTGTCGGTAAAACACCCCCTCCGTCAAACTTTTGGGAGGGGAGACGGGCCCCTGTGGTATACCCCCTAGCTACAAGACTCGACTCCTAGGTGGCCCCGGTCGGTCTATGAAACTTCTTCCGTATGCTCTAGCAAGCCTCGTACTTGATATACGTTGTCAAGTCGCTTGAGACTTATTGTAATCAAATAACTAGGCATCAGATTGTGCATTTGGACCTGATAAAGCTTCACTGTCACTGTGCAGCTGTCCGTAATTAGCCAGGATAGCTCTTTTTCGGAGGGGTAGTAAGTGTAATGCAAAAGAGCCGCACTACTTCCAGAAGCAGAGAACGCTGCTCCCTTAGAAATAAGGCGACGATTCGACGATACAAGCTTTGC
The DNA here is from genome assembly GCF_013339695.2 of Rhipicephalus sanguineus. Lineage (NCBI taxonomy): Eukaryota > Metazoa > Arthropoda > Arachnida > Ixodida > Ixodidae > Rhipicephalus > Rhipicephalus sanguineus. The sequence goes on along the minus strand of NC_051176.1, from coordinate 322,421,322 downwards.
GTTGGTTCTACTATTCCTGGTTGCGTTTCTGCGTCTGTCTCTAATAGTAGAGTACTTCTTCAAAACTCTTCATTATATTGTAAATGGCTGCCCTCATGCTTGCCATGGTTTTGTTGCGTATTGCCTTCTTATGGCTGGGGTTAACTAAAATCTGGGTTCCTTTTCATCGTTGTTAAGTAATGGGTTGCTTGGTAATAAATATTAAAACATGAGAAGTTTACTTGCTCCATTTACAGAAGTGAAACCGAAACTGCAGCAGATATCTTGGGTGAAATGGTCCAGCGAGAAAACAAGCAACTAAATCTTCAGCAGCGTTGCACTAGTAATAATAATTGCTGTAGTTCTACGCGCCAAAACAATAATATGTTTATGAGGCGTGCCGTAGAGGAGGGCTGCAGAAATTTCGACCACTTCAGGTTCGTAACGTGCATCTAAAACCAAGTACACGAGCCTCTAGCATTTTCGCCTCGTTCGAAAATGCTGGAGCCGCCGTCAAACCTGTGCCCTTTGGGTCAGCATCCGAACGCCGTAACCGCTGTACCACTGCGGCAAACTTACGCAATTCTGAGAGAGACAAAACAGAGAACAAGAAACAAGTATCCCCACCTTCCAAAGAGCAGGAACGGACTACAAAGTGAAAACGACTGCTTTCTGTTAGCCAAAATGCACTGTAGAGCACAATTCCATGTTTCACAGCGTAAGGAACGAGGACGATACTGGAAAACACACACAGCGCTGAACTTGCCACTGGCTACATTTTCAAGCTTACAGCAATATATATGCGCTTTTCACCAGGAAAGAAAAAAGAATAGAGCAAGTGAAGCGTGCAAAAAATTCCAGAAATATCGTAGAAGCCCAAGAAATTTTGAAACGTGATAAAAAGTGCATGAGTGCAGCTTCGCTTGCTCTTTCGAGCAAAGAAAGTGAATTTCTCGTGATCGTAAAATACATGTGATATCGATGATGGGTTGTTGTTTCCTGTGACTACAACTTTTTGTACACCAGTCCTGCAATTGTCGCCTGAGTAAAATCACGTAACATCGCACAACATCTCCTTACGTGACTACAATTACGTAACAACACGTAACTAGTCACGTGACTGAAGATCACGTAAGATCCCGTAATTAGTCACGCGAATAAAATCTCGCAACGTCACGTAACTGTTGATGTGACATGTTTCCTCCAAAATCTTCGGAACAACCGGGTGGCGCGGGGCAACCTCAGCGTCTGCACTGGACTCTAATAAAGTTGTACTTTCTCTCTCGCGTGACTAAAATCCCATCACGTAAATACTAGTGACGCGACATTTCTCCTTCAGAACTACGTAACAAGTGCGTAGTGTGGGGAACCAACCGAAACCTGAGAAGAATAGAATATCCAAGCCTAACGATATCCTAGTACTACTAGCAAAAAACTTTGCACCTCTAGTAAAAGCTTGGTATTACTAGCAAAACCTCAGAAGAAGCTAGATCGAACACTAGCTCCGTTGTCCGTTCCAGCCTTACGCAACTAGTACAAGCTGCGCACATTTTTATTTATATACGTTTAAAATGGCATCTTACTGCGGTACGTTGAGGTCGGCTGCGAGTGCGTGAGAAAAGCTAATGAATCACAGGATTTTCGCTGTGTAACTGGCAGCACCAGTCCCTGGACTTGCACAAAGATTTCATCCACACAGACCTATCCGATGGAGCGCACAGTGCTTTGTGATGTTAAAGGAGAAGGCATGCTGGCCTTTTTCTGTTGACGTAGCACGATAGATATGACAAGAGGCGAATTAAAATCCCAGTGTCACCGCAAGGGCGATGCAATGAGTGCGATAGCATAAAATGAAGTAAAGCTGGCAGCTAACTCTTCTATATCCAGTCTCGCATAACTCTACAAAATGGTGCTTTAAGAGAACACAGCCACTCCAGGTACGAAAGGGGATTTCGCACAGTATCTTTGCGTTGAGAGCGCAGCATGCAGAAGGGTATATGAGCTGTCCGCTAATGCCTATCGAGATAGCGATCTTGACTTCTTGAAAAAATAATCAAACAATGTTTCCTATTCTTTGCTTGGCTTAATTATCTATTCATTTCATTAGTTGTGTCTAACAAGAAAAGGAATCCCTCGAACAATTCCCCCTCGTTAGTGAAGATTACGACAGACACTTGCGTTAGCCCTAAAGTAAAAAAGCAACTGCAAAAACGTCTAACTTTGCCATTTAATTACTATGCCTCGTTTTTCTAAGCTTTTTCGTTTCCTTTACGTTGCTGAACTGTAGGTACCTGAGAAGATCGTAACGAAATCATGAGAACGGAGAAATAGGTTTCCACCACAATACGCGTACGAAAGTTCGAAAGAGCTTTGTTCACCATAACTTTATCGGGCGTTCTGTTCCTTACGACGTTTGTAAAAGAATAAAGTAAGAATTACAAATGTAGATCTGAACGATTTGATACGCGTGGAGTGTTTAAACATACACTAAAAAGTAATACAATAAAGAGAAAAAGAAACGGCAGCTCGAAATTGCTGTCAAAAAACGAAACCGAGACGAAAGCTCTTTGTTTCGGCGGCGACATCCTGTGCGAAGCTGTGGAACTAAGTCACGGGCTGAAAAAAAATGCTTATCCGTCGCCAGGAGCCGAACCGATGACGGCGCGGTGATGCCGCGCTCTTAACTTGAGCGATTAGCTCGCTCGGCCACGCTGGATGCCTTGCGGCTGGTGGTAAGCAAGGGCTTATCGATTTACCACAAGTATTTGAAGGACCACGTTTCAAAAAACGCGTTAGGGAACAACGTTATGCCAATTGCGGCAAGTTGAGAATGGCTTCAAACGAAAGCTGAGTGCCAGGACTACATGTGATTTCCTGACCATTAACGTAACTTGCTTAGTTTTACCACAGTGACCGTTTTTGTCTCGAAAAACGGGCCACATTTTTCGCCGTTTCCATAGACTCCCATTGTACAATCTTTAACTGCTCTGGGAACAAAACTGAAGCTGACTGCAACATGATCGCTGCAGTCTTCTCGTGCGTTAAGGTTCCCAGAAGCGCTCTGTGTCTGCGTTTTACAACATTCACCCTCTCCGCTTAATATTTCGGGAAAAACTCGCTTGTTCCATTGAAAACGCGCTAGTTTCGCGCCGCGGCCGCCAGGGGCGCTGGCTGGTATGTGTCCACAACAGCTGGATAAGATTTCCCTGTTCGAATTATGTTTAACGTCCACTCGGATGAGGTTTTTGATGCCAAGATACCGTTGTGTTCATTCCGATTTCTTTGCTTGCAAGCGTTATCACAACGATAAGTAGCACTAGCCATTGGGCGAGTTAGTATGGACTGATCATTACGAAACGGCGCCACGAAATAAGAAACATAATAACTGAGGATCATGGCGCTTCTGTCCCTCAGTGATTCTGGCTTATTCCGTGGCACCGTTTCATCATGATGAAAACATTAAAAACGGTGAGTGCTTCAAAGTGCTGTTCCAGAGGCCTGATGATTTGTCCTGCCAATCTGCCTTCCGGCATCTCGCCCAGTCCTGAAATGAACACGTTTCTCTTCGCAGGCACCCACGTCTATGAAGTCTGTCCTGCAGGCTGCCTGGCTGCTCACAGTGGCCGTGGGCAACCTCATTGTAGTTATCATCGCAGAGGCGAGATTCTTCACTGTCGCGGTAAGTGCCGTCACCACAACAGCTGCATTGTTGCACATTTATTTGTGGCGCCACGTATGGACACGCGGTTAAGAGGTTATTGATGACATTGTTGCAAGGTGTAATCCCTTACTTTATTGCCACTTGGAATCCTCGATGATTATCCAGGTGAGCCTATGAACCCAAGCTTTGCAAATATTGTCGTTTGAAACTTGACACAAAACTGCACAAGCAGTGAGTTCTTGACTGAAGCCTCTGCAGTTCTTACTATGCAATAAACCTATTCGATTAATCAATACTCTGAGCAGGGACCGTCAGAGAAAGGGTAACTATGCAGGTACACCGTTGTTTTTTAGATGCGAAGCATCTTATGGCGGAGTTCAAACCGGTGTTGTGCGGCGTGACCACCCTTACTGCGCATGCGCAAACACTCTACACACACCACCACTCCCCCTCTCCTCTCCACTTCCCCTCTCCCTTTCCACTCCCCATCTCTCCCTTCCCCCTCACCCCTCCTCCTCCCCCTTTCCTCCTCTCCTCTCCCCCTCTGAAACGCGGGCTCGACTTGCCGAAACGCTGTTTCGCATCGCCTCATGGTCCCCTTTAGCGGGAGATGGTGTGATTTTTTCCGTCGTGACCGCCTGTGGTCGCTGAGTGGCGTCTTCGGAAAAGCGGCCGCGCGTTCAGGGGTACGTTCGGGAGCGCCAGCTTCCCCCTGACTTGGGCACGACATTAGCCACCACCGCGGTTGTTGACAAGTTACAGCGCACATTTATTTTGCATTTCCACCTTCGAGAGTTTCGAAGGCGTTGTTCGAAGCATCGTGCGGGTTTGCTAGAAAAGTGCCGGGCACTCTCTTTGGGATAGTATATTCTTGTCCCACATTTAACTTTCTTTCCCTGGGTAAATCACCTCTTTTTGAGGCAGAGGAAGGTAATGCCCCCAGAAAGGGTTATAGTACTCCACCTCAACAGAGTAACATGAATCTTGCCGAAACAGGGTAGCAGGACACCTCCGAAAGGAGTAGTAGTACACCTGAAGAAAAAGAAATAGCAGAACTAGGGCCGAAATTGCGGTTTAAAATTGATTTTCACAATTTATTCACGCGTACATCGTAATGATAACCAAACACCGAGCACTACAAGAAAAGAACGCGTTAGAAAAAGCGGGAGATTAACGAGCGAGATTCGAACCATCGACCTGTTCATGCACCTCAGCATGCGAGTGCGACACGCTACCGCAACAACACACTGAAACACGACAACTGCGTCGTTTTTCTTTCATGTTATAAGTAATATCAGCGATCTGTCTTTTCATTTTCTTGTTTATAAACGCAGATTTCAGCGTCTCCGTGCATGTGACAACCAAACAGAAGGTAGTTGATTTGTTTGTTTTGTGCTTCCAAGGAAGATAACGTCCCTCCGGCGCAAGATTAGCGTAACCGAAGGCATTCGCATTGACTGACTATGCGGTTGGTCATTTCTGTGTAGAAAGCATACTACTTCTGAACGTGAACACTTGAGTTTTCTTCACCCCTTTGGACATATTTTCGGTCCTTATTGTTCACGTTCCGCGAATGCAGCCCACTCTTAGCCGTACGGACCACTGGGCTTAGGGCAGCATACTCCGTGCACGACGCTCGTAGCGAAAAACGTCAGCATTCAAATACGAAGAATTTAATAAACCTTCGAATCTAGTTTCGATCGTGACCGCCTCAACGAGGTTGTACTCGCCTACTGAACTACACAAATCCGAAGCTAAAAACGTGGATATTCCCAGTGCGCTGAACGGCACTGAGAGGCGCTGAAAACGCCGTTCTTTTTTTATTGGTCGTCACAACAAACAAATGCAATGCTCTTTACAGCATATACGTGTACTTAATAATGAGTCGTCATCGCTCGCGGTATGCCGGCACATGAACATGAGGAGCAGGAGTATAACTGCGTTTTACTCTCTCTCGTGCCAGAAGAGTATATGGGCAATCCAGTCTCCCAGAGAAAGGTGGAGCACATGCACATCTCACTCTCTCCTTTCGTACAGACTGAAAATGCATTTCGCTCCATGCGATGCTTTGCGAAACAACGCTGTGAGGCGTAAGTCGGCTTTTTTACTCCTGCGATCGTAATATGCTACAGAGAACAACACTCACTGTCCAAAGCCCGATTAAAAATACATAACAGCGTACCTTGATTCCAGTCACCACGAGCACGATGTGCAATGTGCATTTTTCCAAGCACGTCTGCGGCTGTCTACGCCGCGGCGGAACTACCTCAATTACATTTTTCCAAAGGGGCGCGCGCCGAATGCGACGGCCGGAGCAACAGCGCCGCGCGCCGATCATCCAGGTGGCCGTGATCCAAGGTTGCTAGAACAAACTCAGTTTCAAAGCTCCGTATCTCCTCCAGTGGAGGAGGGTACGGCGGTCGCGAGAACTAGCGGCGCTGCAGTTCCGTCTTGCGCCACTATCGGCGCGTCGTCTGCTGCCACGGCATAACGCTGCGGTCCGCCGCGCTGTTGCTCGCGGCAACTGCGCGGCAACTTTCTTATTGTACTAGTTAGGTGGATACTGAGGTGGATATGCATAAGGTCGTCTGTATTCATTGGCCCGCGTGCGTTGTTCATTGATTGGCTAAGAATCGATGTTCGGTCTATATTGCCACGCCCACTTCTTGTTTTATTTTGATGTATTCGGGTTTGACCAGCAAGGACGGTTATCAACGCTCGACGCTGTCCGCGAAGCAGTGTTCGAGAAGCTTCGCGATTGTAGTAGATCGTTTTGGTAAGATTGCGCGCAGCACGCGAATGTTCCAGCTTTGTTGAGAGATAACGCCGCCACCAGCGATATCGCTGGAAAGTTCGATAGCGCCTGTATAAAAGCCGACGCGCTTTACCGCTTGTCAGTTGATCTACGGTCGACGCTGTGTTCGCCGCTATCAGTGCATTGCTGTAGTTTGACTTTCAGTTTCCCGGCCACAAGTTTGGCCAAATAAACAGTTTCATCTCGGACCTGCTGACTGCTGCCTTCGTCGACGTCACGACCCCGTGACAATATTTGAGCTGTCTACATTGCGCTTAGCTTCCAAGCATAGGAATTTCTAAGCGAATGAGGGTTTTCAGCGTAATTTTTGTAACTACCACCACAATCTTAGCCGCTGCCGTCTTATCTAGACCACGAACAACCCAACACGTTTGAAAAAGCCTTTTAGTGTACAAAGAAGCGTCCTTACTCGAGATACACACGTTCTAGAAAAACAGTACTCATGTTTCTACAATTTATTGAAAAAAACTTTCTCGAAAAACATCACCAATGCTTTGCAATGTTTACAAGACACGTTTTCGCTACGGTTAAAGGGATACTGACCCAAAATCGGAAAATTTTACGAGAACTCGGTAAATGAAGTCTCAGTGTGCGATTACATCGAATAGATGTCGTCTCTGAGCAATTTTTTCAGTGGATAGTTGTATTTTCGGTGTCTCATCTTTCTACGTCGCATCCTTCTACGGTGCCTTAAACAATTCGAGCAGAGCGGCCGTGATGTGAGCACCGAGCAGTTATTCGCGCGTACTCTGTCGCTAGAAGAGTCGTCAGTATTCAACTTCAGTTTTTCAACTTTACCGAGCAGATGTTCCATGCCCGCAGCACTTCTTACACTGTATACGACAGCCGTTTGCGTTTCGTGCTGTAGCTGTTCACTACGCAGTTAAAGTGCTCGTCAACTACAATTATATTTTGCACAAGTAAGTCTCCGTTCCCGAAGCAAAGTGTGGGATTGGGCTAGTTGGTATTCCAGTAATAAACTGCTCAGCGCAAAAAATTTGACACGGTACACATAGAAAACACGAGGACCAGCGCTGGTCATCATCTTTTCTATGTGTACCGTGTCAAATTTCTGCGCTGAGCAGCCCGTTCCCGAGCCGGCGAGTGCGAAATATTCCGCACATCTTGTTCTTTACCTCGTCGTAAAATCTCTCGAAAATCCACTACTCTGAAGGCATAGCGACATCTGACAATTGATCGAATGTCAGTGTGATGCATCTCTCAGTTTCGGTAGCGTATATAGGTAATCGCCTGCCTTTCGTTTTGCTGTTCTATTTCTGGCGGCTCCTCCAAATTGGGCACCGGGCTTTCGCGGGACGCCGTGCGTTCTGGGGGGGGGGGGGGGGGGGGGGGGATGGATTTGCGCCTAAACCCCGAACATTTTGGCTTTGAAATGTGGGGTGGAAGTGCTGGGAACAAGCGCGGCACGGCACCTGGCGCGAGTTCCCACTTTCCACGTGGGATCAATACTTCTTGTCCCGCAACGACACGACGATAGTGCTTTACAATGTCGTCACTCTCAAAATGAACGTCACAGACCTTGCATTTCGCAGTAAGCTTTCTATCTTTGCGATGCAAAGCTTGAATGGCGTAGGGTCTTTTGGAGGTCCGAAGAAGTGTCGTGAAGCGGAGTCGTCGTTGCGGTAGCCGCTCTTGCAGCCCGGCGCAAAGCATGTCGGCATACACACTGTGAATCTGTTCGCCCTCGTTACGCTTCGTACATCATGCACGTGTCTTCGTACAAGGCGCTAAGCCTGGTCAAGAACAGTCGCAAAAATGACGAGCTAACAAAGCGCAGACGACGCTGTAACCCACGTGCGCTCGTACATCAGCGGCGCCGATCACAACAAGCGCCAGCCGCGGGAGCTAGACGTGACTGCAGCACCACTAGTTCTCACGACCGCCACGCGGACCGCCTCTCCGGTGGAGCTTTTAAACTGAGTTTGTTCTAGTAACGTTGGCCGTGATCCACACCACGGTGTTTCGTCCGCTTCACGCTAGGTGCCAATTCTGCTCAATCTCGCGACCAATAATCAATGCGCGCCGTTCCCTTTCTCCCGTCACACGCCGAGTGCTGAGGCGGTGGCGCCCTCTCTTGCGCTCAAGCGAATGGAGCAGACGACGATGCACGATGCACGCCGAGACCCTAAAGTGCTTATCCTCTAAATAATACATGGAGACACAGAACACTCTATGTATCTATGAGTGCCTATATATTTGTTTCTTCTGTCTTTTACGCGCGCTACAAGAAGGCTTACTGAAGATGTGCTACCAAAAAGCCCGCATCGTATCCCTCGCGAAGCCTCCTACCGCAAACATTTTTTTCTTTTCAATTTGTTCCGTTTTTCTATAGCGATTACCTAGCGTTTTGTGGCAGCTTGCTCCCTCATAACGTGGCCAATAGGAATTGCCGTTTCGCTGGGACAGACGGCGGCGTTCAATGAGGCGCTTGATTCATCAGCTATTAACCGTTTTCTGCATGCACTAGATGATTATATATATATATATATATATATAATATATATATATATATATTATATATATATATATATATATATATATATATATATATATATATATATATATATATATATATATATATATATATATATATATATATATATATATATTCGCATTTATTTTCCATGTACAATCGCACAACACAATACACTACCTAAAAGAGCTACCGCTGTCTGATTAAATTGTATTGGGTTGGGTTATGCTTAAGCTGTGTGCCACATTTTCATTATCGTGGATTGTGGATTTGGTTTTCGATTACCAACTTTAACTGAAAGGTTCATGCATATGTTCACTGTTCTTCAAAATTGGCTAGCGCGAAAATCGACAAGGACTAAGAAGGAACACTGAAGTCCTGTACTTCAGTGTTCCTTCTTAGTCCTTGTCGATTTTTGCGCAAGCCAATTTTGAAGATTATGAACCAACTAGCCCAACAACGTATACTCTTATGTTCACTGTTGTTTATTGACTTCCTGCTTGGACCATTACTACTGTTCTATTCATTCGCATACATCGTGCACTATTGCTACAACCAGATTTAAAACGCCGCGTGGTTAACGCTTCTTGCAGTCGTCCGAATCGTTCATGTACAGCGGCCTGATGACATTGGACATGGTGGTGTTTGGCGTGATGGCCTGCTTCTACAAGTACATCGAGCCAGGTTCTGCATGCGAGAAGATGCCGCCGGTCTCGGAAGGAGACACCAAGATGTAATGATGTGAATAAATTTTTAATTTTTTTTCAATTCATTTCATTTCATTTATTAATACTGTCAGCCCTGTTGTAGGGCTATTACAGGAGTGGAAGGAACAACGTAAACATTCTCGTTCTGCTACAATGCGTTCTGCTATGACATATCGCAACCGACAAGTTAGCTTCGAGGGATAGAAGAAAATTAATAAAAAATTAAACCAAACCATAAACTACTCCTCAAACATAATACACAAAATCTGAGAACCTTACATAGTGCAAGCAGGATTCAGAAAAACTCACAGGGTTCCTTATGCAGTCACCCAGTGTTGTTTTTTTACCGCGCACTTTATATTACTCGAACGCCGCTATCAGGCGAATTCGGCAAAGACGAAGCGAAGGCACAGCTGGAGCGGTCATGTGACATTGCACCTTGTTTCTTTTATTCACACGAACGCCTCAAAAACTAAATGGACGGCTCGCGTCCTCACGGGATATTTTTTTTTGTATTTCAAGACCTGACTTATGTGCAAATCCATATCTTTATTCTTGAAATCCGTGGTGGATCGTCATTCCATAGACCTTGTCACGTGGCATTGAACGATTGAACAAGGGGCTGCGTGAAATGACTGACAGGAAGACAAAAAAGGGGAACGGCGAAGCATGTAGGGAAGGGTGTTTCAGCTCCACTAACGTGAAACATGTGGAGGGGCGAAGCATGCAGTGTGCGCTGGTGTTTCCCACAGCAAAATCACTGCTAATGGGCAATGAGAGCTAGAAGACAGATTAGACACAGAGTCCCGATGCTTTTAGTAAACGTGCACGCTGCGAATCCTTATTGTTCAACTACGCAGACGAGGAATCTCCCACCGGCACTATATTGCAGGTCAAGATCCAGTGCCTATATATACGGGGTGGCCGGTGAACGGTTGTGCAACGCGAGCAGTCGGTTTTTTCAATCAAAAAGCTCGCTAGCAGACGCTGCCTTTGCGGCGTTGTCTCTCGCGGGCGAGAGCGCGTTCTCGTTCCTTGCGAGCTGGTAGTTCAGCTTTCATCGCACAAAGAGCGTTTCCATAGTCAAAGCGCGCCGTTCGCGCTCTCTCGCCGCACGGCGAGCGCTGAGGCGGTGCGCCCTCTCTTGAGCTCAAGCAAATGGACCATCACGACAACAGACGACGATGCACGCCAACACGCCGAGACTCTAAGGTGCTTCGCCACTAAAAGGGTGTGGCGCCACACTGTCAACTTTGCACTTGTCAGCTATAGCACAGCTTTTGTCTGAAGGAGCGTGCTGTGGGGGGCTAGTTCGTAAGACATGCTAAAACACATAAAACTACACCTAGGAACAGAACATACGAAACGAATGGACAGTACGAGCGCAGACTAACAAGTGATTTATTAGAACGACATCTCTTTCTCACATCAGCAAAGCGCATGCGCATCAGTCATTCATAGCCGTACATCCTAAGATAATTTAACAACCGAGAAAGTCCAGTTCTTTCTTGTACAGGGGTAAAGATGCCTCACTAACACATTTATCAGGCCCATATCTTATATGCAAGGCTTCGATGATTTCACGTGCATTTTTGTGTTTCCCGCAGTCGATAATCTTGACCTGCCTGAACAGCGGTATGCATTTTCGTTTTTCTTTCGTTTTAAACGACTGCGAATGTTCGAGCAAGCGCATCCCATTGTGGTGACTCAAAGAATTGCTTGCTTGCTTGCTTGCTTGCTTTACAAACTAATTGCTTGCTTTACAAACACCGATATTGGTATTGCGGGACTCGACTGTATGATGAACACTAATTGTAGTTGGTGACGTGACAATCATGACATGCATTTCATGTACAGCACGATCTCCATGCCACGCTCATGGAGCGCTCGCTGACGTTTCCCTTGCTTGATATGCACCAAAACTAGAATTGCGTGACGTGGCTGTATGACGAGCATAAATAGCAAGTCCTAACTTTTTGATGAAAATGCACGCTCAATTAATTTTAATAAAACGCGACGAAACTACAAGATCAACGAAAAAATTAAAATCAGAAATTCCAAGAATTGCATGGGTCAAAGGCTTGTCTTCTTGGTGCGAAATGCGCCGTCTATGAATTTTATTAAAATGCGACGAAACTGCAAGACCAACAAATAAATAAACATCGGAAATTCCAAGAATCGCCTGCGTCAAAGGCTAACGTTTTCATAAAAAGTGCAAGCTCAATCAATCTTAATGAAGTGCGACAAACTGCATGATTAAAAATCAATAAAAATCGAAAATTCCAAGAATCGCATTGGTCAAAGGCTTATCTTTTTAGTGAAAAATGCGCGCTCAATCAATTTTATTAAAGTGCGACGTAACTGCAAGATTAATAAATCAATAAAAATCGGAAGTTCCAAGAATTGCAAAGGTCATAGGCTTATCCTTTTGGCGAAAACTGCGCCCTCAAAAAACTGTGTAAAATGCGGCGAAACTGCAAGATCAACAAATGAATAAAACTCAGAAATTTCAAGATTTGTATGAGTCACGGGCTTACCTGTTTATGAAAAAGCGCTCAATCAAATTTAATAAAATGCGACGACACTCAAAGATAAACGAAGCAACACAAATCGGAAATTCGAAGAATTGCATGGGTTAAACGCTTACGTTTAATAGAATATGTTGCTGGGCTAGTTGGTTCATAAGCTGCAACACTGGATAGTGGGAAATCGAGCAGGACTACGAAGGAATACAGATGCGCCTGACCTGTGCATCTCTGTTCCATCGTAGTCCTTGTCGATTTCGCGCTATCCAGCTTTGAAAGGCTTGCGTGTTGATGAACAAAGCGCTCAATCAAATTTATTAAAATGCGACGAAATTTGATGAGCAACGAAACAGTAAAAATTAGACATTCCAAGAATTGCATGGGTCAAAGGCCTCCGTGTTGATGGACAAAGCGCTCAATCAAATTTAATAAAATGCGACGAAACCCGGAGATGAACGAAGCAATAAAAATCGGAAATTCCAAGAATTGCATGGGTCAAAAGCTTGCGTGTTGATGAACGAAGCGCTCAATTAAATTTATTAAAATGCGACGAAATTTGATGACCAACGAAACAGTAAAAATTGGACATTCCAAGAATTGCATGGGTCAAAGGCCTCCGTGTTGATGAACAATCACGGACGTTAATCACGGACGTTAATCTGATATGACGCCTGTATCGTAGGAGTACACACCGTAGGAGTATCATGCAGTGTTTATTGCTTTCTTGCAAAATTAGATAGCCAGCACCACAAGCACAATTGACGTTATACCGACATTACGCCTGCACAGCCTGTTTTTCCAAACCAGTTTATAGACCTGACGTGGCTCTGTGGTAGAATACCTGATTGCCACGCAGAATGCTTCGGTTCGATTCCTGCTGGGATCCCAATTTTCATTCTTTCCATTCGTCGGCGCAACGCTCCTGATATCGGTTTTCCTTAACGCTCTCGCATTTATGTTACCAGTGTCTGTTCTCACCGTACCTGGGTAGGTATAAACTGTCAATCACCTGTGGCGCACACCCGTACACTGCGGCCCGTGGTAAACGGGTATGTGCCACGCGTGTCTGGAGGAAAGGGTTTGACGACGTAATCGACAGGATTTTCACGCTATTCATGTCATGACTCGAGAGTCATATTCGTGAAATCCTCTTACCCTCCCATGCCAATATAGGTCTACACCAAGCAACGGGGCGATCATGAGAACACTCAGACGTAGGCGGCTAGATAGATAGATAGATAGATAGATAGATAGATAGATACTTAGGTAGAAACGTTTGAAGTGCCAAAGGTTCGCTAAGAAATTCTTCGCATTTAAAATTGGAAATTCCAAGAATTGTATGGGTCAAATGCTTACGTGTTGGTGAACAAAGCGCTCAATGAAATTTAATAAAATGGGACGAAACTGGAAGATCCACGAAGCAGTAAAAATTGGAAGTTCCAAGAACTACATCGGTCAAAGGCCTCCGTGTTGATGAACAAAGCGCTCAATCAAATTTAACAAAATGCGACGAAACGCAAAGATAAACGAAACAATGAAAACCTGAAATTCCAAGAATTGCATGAGTCAAAAACTTAGGCGTTGATAAAAAAGCGCTCAGTCGAATTTAATGAAATGCGACGAAACTGGAAGATCAACGAAGCAACAAAAATCGGATATTCGAAGAAATGCAAAGGCTAAGTTTTTTTGTGAATGCGCGCGCTAAATCAATTTTAATAAAATGCGACGAAACTACAAGAACAACGAATCAATTAAAATACGAAATTTCAAGAATTGCGTGGGTCAAAGGCTTACTTTTTGATGAAACATGCGCCCTCAATTATTTTAATGAAATACGGCAAAACTGAAAGATCAACAAATTATTAAAATCGGGAATTCCAAGAATTCTACATATGAAAGGCTCACGTTTCGATGAAAAATGTGCGCTCCATCAATTTTTCTAAAATGCGACGAAACTGCAAGGTCAACAAAGTAATGAAAAGCAGGAATTCCAAGAATTACCTAAGTGAAAGGCTTAGTTTTTGATGGAAAATATGCGCTCGATCAATTTGAATAAATGGCGATGAAACTGCCAGCTCCACAAGTCAATAAAAAACGGATATTCCAAATATCCGAAATGTCACAGCTGGTTCATCGTTTTGGTGAAAAATGCGCGCTCAATCAATTTATTGTAATCCGACGAAACTGCAAGATCAACAAATCAATAAAAATTGGAACTTCCAAGCATTGCAAAGATAAGTGGCTTATCTTTTTTGGCGAAAATGCGCCCTCGATCAATTTAACAAAATGCGACGAAACTGGAATGTCAAAAAATCAATAAAAATAGGAAATTCCAAGAATTGCCTGGGTCAAAGGCTTACGTGTTGATGAACAAAGCGCTCAATCAAATTTAATAAAATCCGTCGAAAATGGAAGATCAACGACGCAATAAAAATCGGAAATCGCAAAGATCACATCTTTTTGGTGAAAGGCAGTTTCTTAGCGCTGTTGTAGACGAGGACACAAAGGAAGAGACACTAGACACATGGGCGCTACTCACAGCAATAAAGTTTATTCCTTGATCGCTTCGAACAAAATTGCCTTCACTTACACGTCACAAAACCATGTGACCATCGTGAGATACAGGAAGCAGACAAAACCGGACGAATGAACAAAAACCCTGCAGCGGAATCACACAATAGATAAATGTTTACGGTTTGCGCAGGAAACTAATTTCTTTCTCAGACAGCGTTAGCGAAGTCTTGCTGATACAAGAGCTACCGTAATAGTCAATCTGCTCACTTTCTACTATCAATCGGGTGACTTCGCAGTTGCTATTTCTAACAATGACAGTTTTGTCAAACAATGGCACACACGCGCATTCTTGGCAATGTATTGCCAGAAAACCATCTGCGGGCGTCTTATTGCATTTATAGTGGTGCTCTCGAAGACGATCGTTCACGCACCTTCCTGTTTGTCCGATATAAAAGCGCTGGCAGGATAACGGAATGCGATAGACAACACCTGATTTGCACTCAACAAACTTTCTCTTGTGGTTCTTACCGCACTTGTCCTTAGTCTTCGTTGGATTAGTTTTTTTACACAAACTTAAGAGTTTCTCAGGCGCTGTGAAAACAACCTGAACATTGTCCCGAGCCGCTATTTTCTTTAAGTTGGGCGATACCTGGTGGATATACGGAATTACAGCTACATTGCGTTTGTCAACAGCAGGACTTACGTTCGTGCTACTTACGGCACGACTAGCTTTTAGGTGTCGCAGTACACCTTCAGCTACCGATACTAACAAATCAGTGGGATACCCGGATGTCAAAAGACGCGACACTTGCTCATTGTAGCTGCTTTGCATCAGATGGCAACATGACTTATCGAGTGCATTATTAAAACATAACTTGGTGATACCACGCTTTATCAGTTTGGAATGGCAGGAATGAAATGGTAAAAGCGCCTTATTCGCCCTGGGTGCATAACACCAACAGGTGCGCTGATCTTTGAACAAAAAGGATACATCTAGGAACCTTAGGGTTCCGTCAACAGGCGTTTCGATAGTCAAAACAAGGGGTTGAAAACATTTACGCATAATCGATACGATGTCATCGCATTCATATTGGAAAAGCTCCACAGGGCAGTCAACGAACACAATAAAATCATCTACATATCTGAAGATTTTCAAGCAGGTTCTACGTGACGCTAAGCGTAGGGTCAAGGCACGATCAAACTTTGCTAAAAACAGGTCACTTAAAACAGGAGCCAGACAGGAGCCAATGCAAACTCCTTTCTTTTGTAAACGAGGATGACTATTCCATTCAATGAAGGTTGACGAGAGGTAAAATTGAAGCATTTCTAAAAAACCACTGATAGCGACACCAGCTTCACAGGAAAATTTTACTGGCCCATACTCATCAATGCATTCTTCGACGCATCGTAACAAGTCATAATGCGGTAAGGAATAATATAAATCTGCCACATCTACGGAAAAGGCATTGAGGGACACGTTTTCATGAGCCTTTACGAAATCTAACACTTGGTTAGAATTTCTTACGAGAAATGGATCATTGATTTTCAACCGCCTGAGCATGCCATTTAAATAGGACGCGACTTGGTTTTGCCACGTGCCTCTCTCCGAAATAATTACTCTGAAAGGAATACCTTCTTTGTGTGTTTTGGCACTAAAGAATACGTTTAAAGAATTTTCCTGTGAAGCTGGTGTCGCTATCAGTGGTTTTTTAGAAATGCTTCAATTTTACCTCTCATCAACCTTCATTGAATGGAATAGTCATCCTCGTTTACAAAAGAAAGGAGTTTGCATTGGCTCCTGTCTGGCTCCTGTTTTAAGTGACCTGTTTTTAGCAAAGTTTGATCGTGCCTTGACCCTACGCTTAGCGTCACGTAGAACCTGCTTGAAAATCTTCAGATATGTAGATGATTTTATTGTGTTCGTTGACTGCCCTGTGGAGCTTTTCCAATATGAATGCGATGACATCGTATCGATTATGCGTAAATGTTTTCAACCCCTTGTTTTGACTATCGAAACGCCTGTTGACGGAACCCTAAGGTTCCTAGATGTATCCTTTTTGTTCAAAGATCAGCGCACCTGTTGGTGTTATGCACCCAGGGCGAATAAGGCGCTTTTACCATTTCATTCCTGCCATTCCAAACTGATAAAGCGTGGTATCACCAAGTTATGTTTTAATAATGCACTCGATAAGTCATGTTGCCATCTGATGCAAAGCAGCTTCAATGAGCAAGTGTCGCGTCTTTTGACATCCGGGTATCCCACTGATTTGTTAGTATCGGTAGCTGAAGGTGTATTGCGACACCTAAAAGCTAGTCGTGCCGTAAGTAGCACCAACGTAAGTCCTGCTGTTGACAAACGCAATGTAGCTGTAATTCCGTATATCCACCAGGTATCGCCCAACTTAAAGAAAATAGCGGCTCGGGACAATGTTCAGGTTGTTTTCACAGCGCCTGAGAAACTCTTAAGTTTGTGTAAAAAAACTAATCCAACGAAGACTAAGGACAAGTGCGGTAAGAACCACAAGAGAAAGTTTGTTGAGTGCAAATCAGGTGTTGTCTATCGCATTCCGTTATCCTGCCAGCGCTTTTATATCGGACAAACAGGAAGGTGCGTGAACGATCGTCTTCGAGAGCACCACTATAAATGCAATAAGACGCCCGCAGATGGTTTTCTGGCAATACATTGCCAAGAATGCGCGTGTGTGCCATTGTTTGACAAAACTGTCATTGTTAGAAATAGCAACTGCGAAGTCACCCGATTGATAGTAGAAAGTAAGCAGATTGACTATTACGGTAGCTCTTGTATCAGCAAGACTTCGCTAACGCTGTCTGAGAAAGAAATTAGTTTCCTGCGCAAACCGTAAACATTTATCTATTGTGTGATTCCGCTGCAGGGTTTTTGTTCATTCGTCCGGTTTTGTCTGCTTCCTGTATCTCACGAAGGTCACATGGTTTTGTGACGTGTAAGTGAAGGCAATTTTGTTCGAAGCGATCAAGGAATAAACTTTATTGTTGTGAGTAGCGCCCATGTGTTCTTGTTCTTGTTTGCCTTCAACTATGGCTCACACCCACTGCGGGGGATTGGCCAAGAAGTGAGTGGTTTTATAACATGTTAGAATACTTTAGAAAGGAGGTTACAGAATAGAAACTTTACAAGTTTGATAGAAAATTTTGGCGCTCGATCAAATATGAATATATATAGTAATAATGAAATAAAAAAAATCAATGGCCGAATCTTTAAAAATATATCCATGTCTCGACACACAAGGATAATAATATAGATTATCTAGTTAACCGATTGGTTTCATTGAGGTAATCCCGCACAGCCACGCAAACCTTCGCATTGGAGAACCCAGAAATAGAGGCTCCAAAAGACAAAATCACAGGCACAGATAAATTCAATCCTATAGCACGTAAAGGTGTTTCCAAAAGGATTTTTCGTGCTGTAGTATATCGCCTGCAGGTCAGAAAGAAATGATCAATAGTTTCTAGCTCACCACAGAAAGCGCACAGTGGAGAAGGTGCCTGAGCAGACCTGTGTTGATAGAAATTTAGTTTCGGTACACGACAGCGCAGTCTCGTAATTGACACTTCCAGTTTACGGGTTTGACAAAATGACCGCCGCCAAGGATATAATAAGTGCCGATATTCTGTGGAACTTGTCAGTGCTGTGTCTGCAAAGGCTTCCATAATGCTACGCCTGCGAAATCGCGCAGCCGTCACATAAGCGGATGTCGGAAAATAAGGTAAAATCGGTCCACTGATCGACGACTTCGCTAAAGAATCGGCAATTTCATTTAGGAACAACCCTTTGTGTCCAGGAACCCAAACTAAGCGAACTTTTCTCAAATGCGCGGGTACCAGTGCACGAAACGCCTTTATTACGTAGGATTCAGCCCCAGCAGAAAGTGCAGCACAGAGAGATAGAGAATCTGTAATTATAACGGCAGATTCTAGTGCCTCTTCCTTTGTGTCCTCGTCTACAACAGCGCTAAGAAACTGCCTTTCCATTATGCACCAACAAGCCCACATCGCTACGCTCGTAGACTATATTTTTGGTGAAAATGCGCGCTCAATCAATTTTAATAAAATACGACGTAACTAGGAGATGACCGAATCAATGAAAATCGGAAATTCCAAGAACTCGATCGGTCAAAGCCCTCTCTTTTTTGGTGCGAAATGCGCACTCTACCCATTTTATTAAAATGCTACGAAACTGCACGATCAACAAATCAATAAACCTCGGAAATTCCAAGAATTGCATGGGTCAGAAATCTTACTTTTTGATAAAAAATGACCCTCAATCAATTTTAATGAAGTGTGGCGAAAGTGGAAGATCAACAAATCAATAATATTGGGAATTCAAAGAATTGTATACGTGATAGCCGTTACAAAAATTTGTACCAACCGTCAATAGACAGTTTATTGGCGAAAGTCGATAGAACCTACCGACAGTAAATTGAAAGTCGTTAGACTGTTCTATATACCAACATTCCGTCGACTATTGGCCAGCGATAACCAATAGAAATTTCCCTAATAACTTTCAATAGACGCTAAAGGAACGTTAAACTGAAAGTTTTCAGACCATTTTTAAACGTCCTATATACCAGCAACCAACATTTCGTCGACTATTGGCTTCCGATAACCAATTGAATTTCCTTTATAACTTCCACAAGATAACGGAACATTAACTTGAAACTTACACTGTTTTAAGCGTCCTAAATACCTGTTACCAATGTTTCGTTGACTATTGGTCATTGAAGCTTTGTTGATGCTTCTTGCATAATGGAGATTATTCTTACTTTAGGAGAGCGGCCGAATGTAAATGCAGGCGCTTCTGTGCTGCATGCCCTAGTCACATTGGCTTGCGTTACAGAAGGGCCTACACTTACACTTGGCCGTCCTCCCAAAGTGGCAATGATCTCAAGCAGGAAACAGCGGTAATAAATGTTGCTGTAAGGTGTAATAAAGCTTTCGATAGTTCTTAAACACAACCCCTGCTTAACATTGTGTTAGGTACAGCAAGCATTGTTTCAAGTATACTGTAAACTTTAAATTAAATGTAAAGCCCACAAATGTTCACACCGGAGATATTTTGACAGTGTGCCAGCACATCTGAGTAAACGTTAACTATATTGACACCTGAAGTTAGTGACTGAAGTTCTGACAGATGTTAGTACAGTTTCTCTCCAATTGACAAAAATACGAGAACACAATTTTTAAGGTAAGAAGTTTATTTTTTAGCACAACATGTGTTTACATGTATAACTATTAGTGTCGATATAGCACAGAGCTTCGAAAAAAGCACTTAACTCTTTCTTTCCCAGATCCAGTCTGCGCGGTTCCCGCAACCGAAAATGATATTTTAAGACAGTTTTCGTTCAAAGTAATACATGGAAAAAACTTACAACAATGCATAAACATTTATCAAAATTTTAGTACTGCCATGTTTGTTGCAGTCAGGAATGAGGAGTTGAAAATAGGGTGCCATGCATTGAAAGGGCTTTCAAGGGGCATGAAAAATTTGAAAGCAGACGATTTTTTTCTGTATCAACGCAGAGGTAAGATGTGTTCCTCTCCACGGTGTATCATGAAATCCTTCTTAACCCAGTGCCATATTTTTTTTGTTCGAGTCGATGTAAGTTCAACTTCTTCATTGTCACTGTCTGTGGAGCTGCCTCTGCCCGCGCGTGGCAGTCTCTCTGGCGAAATATACTCTCCTTTGCAATCTGAGCCTTCCAAGTTTTCATCTTCGCTTCCGCTTGAATATCAATTTTGAAAGATAATTTCTTGTATTTGCTCGTCTGTCAACTGTTGCCTCCAAAAGAAAAACGTTTTTAAGGCTTTGAGGTTCTCTAAAACTTCTTTTGCAGTAAATTAATAAAAACAAAACAACTGCGACGCACTGCGAACTGTGGTACACTTTTTTGGCCTATCCAGAAGCTGAACTTCGTAGTCCTGAGTGCCACAAAAGTGTATGCAAGCCTAATCTATACATACAGTTGACAATAACCAATGATACAAAAATACTACAAACTAGGTTCGTTCCGTAGGCTTCGCGAAACAGAATATAGTCATTTATAACTAGAGATTACAAGTAATGAGCAAAGAGGAGCATAAACAAGCCAGGAGCTCGCCCTCTTTGCCGGGCGCACGTGGTGTCCATGTTTGCAATGAAAAAAAGTACTCAATTGTTGTACCTGTAGTGTCATCTATCAAGTGTAAGTGAAAGCTTGGACTTCCACGTTTGTGGCAGCAAGAAATCACGGGTCCCTTAGTGAAATTTTGAGGCAAAAAATGAAACGAAACTGCCACAAATCTGGCACCTGGGATATAAAGGGCTAATAGGTAAACTACCTACAGTGTGGCAAAACGACAAATACTAAGGAAAAGATCGCTTGCATAAATAAAAATTAATCGTAATATAATCAGATGTACATATACGAGGGGAAGTGAAAAAGTAAAGTGACTTTTGCTATCTCTCGCTATACTCGGCCACAGCTTTTCTTCACAGACCTGTGGAAGCTACAGAACCGAAACGTCGCCTGCTACCACGCTAAAAAATAGTACTTAAGTTTGCTGAGTTTTCTCATTTGCCTCGTTGAAATAAATGCTGCTTTGTTTATTATGAGAATGAAATGGTTGCGGGAAGACGTAGGTAAAATACAGTTATTGCTCACTTTGCAAGAATGCCTTCCTGTTTTTTTTTTCATTTCTTAGACAGCACCACCCTTTCAGCACGCCCGTTTCCCGAAGTAAACATGGCGCCCATGACGTAGTGGGTCAGTGTGGGGCAGCAAACGCACTGTTTAGTTCTCCAAGAAAAATATACTCGTAATATGACACTAAAATGTCTAACAATCGAAATGCCTCTCCCGTTCATATTTTTCGTGTATATATTTTCCAAACGCGTGAACGATGCGAGCGAGCAAAACCGAAATCAGCCGCAAGCTGCCGTACAAGTTGCGGAGCAACACGAATGTGCGGAAGACCCGGCTCCGTAGCCTTCGCTCCACTGTCAAGATAAGTTGTCGCCGAGTATAATATCCAGCGCTGAATTAGTGTCGGCTGAAAGACTTCTCTGGAATGTGTCACTCTTAATCCCGCCTAAGTCGTTAGAGTGTAGCAGACCATTAAGCATGGCAGCACTATTGTTGATCTCCATCAGGGAGGAAATGAGGGCAGTGACTCGCTTTTCTCTGCGGAAGGTGTTAAACCTGCAGAAATTATTCGTCGAATGCCAGCACCTTACGGTGACATTTGGTTGTCACGAAGCAAGATCTCCAAATCGCTATTGCGTGTCGAACATGGAATAACTATGTGACGTGGAAAGATCGAGCAGGCCATCAGCGTTTGAGGGTATCGTGATGGAAAAGAGATGAATCACAGTGGACGAAATCGCCAATACTTTACATATCAGTTTCGGTTCGCGTATTCTATCTTACAAAACAGGCTAAATTTTTCTAAAGTCTGTGCAAGGTGGGTTCCAAATGAATTATCAGCACAGCATAAGGCACAAAGTTTGGACAGCTCTCGTAAACATTTGACCCGTTATCATCGTGAGGGAGATGCAATTTTTTTAGAGCGAATGGTTGCTGAATATGAAACTCGGGTACACCATCACAAACCAGAAGGTAAAATTGTCAGCATGGTTTAGAAACTCTCATCACCAGAATTTAAGGAATTTGAACGTGAACCATGAGCTCATGATTATGCTAACACTATTCCAGAACACGGAAGGTGTCGTAGCCGTTCATTTCACCCCGAGGCGAAACTGTGAACAGTGCGAACAATTGTGATGTCCTGCGAACAAAACTGAAACCTCCAATCAAATCCAAATGTCATGGAAAACTAAGGAAAGATGTCATCCTGCAGCAAAAAAATGCTCGGCCACATTTTTGTCTCGTCACGGTTCAAGGTCCCTTGGCCGCTCCGGAGATGTACTACTACGGCTGCCTACTCCGCCCCCGACCTTTCAAGCCTGCTCTCATATTTTGCTATGGATGCTGTAGAAAAGGACACATGAAGGCATCTTTCCCTAGCACACAATCGGATGCTGACCGCTGACATGGAAGCAACAGCCGGCTCCAATTTTCGATGTGGACTTTGCAAGTGCGATGACCACGACATAGCATTACCTCAATGCCCGACTAATCGAAACGCCACTCGAGAGCTTTGATACAAGCGTCAACAATCAAGTCAGTTAGGCGGCGCCAGCGTTCAGCACCTCAATAATCGTTTCGAGATCTTGGCGGAAATAGAACCGGACGACTCTCATATCACGGAGGCTACGTCTTCCACCGAAATTAAATGTTATAGTGCCGCGGTCAAAGAGCCGCGCAAGAAGCTCTCCCCGACAAACTCTGCTCTTCCTACTTGGCAAACGGAAACACCAGGTGACCTTGTATCACTGGATACAAGATTGGCCCGACTCGAACAGGAGATAGATCATCTTCGGCGCCGTCGAGAACTTCTAGCGAAACGAACGGCATCGTCATACACGCCGCAGCACGACACAAACTTCCAGCCTATCCAACAGCCCCGGACTTCGTCGGCGCACCTGACACCCATGGAACTTCTACAATCCGTGGCTAAACAGCTGATGTCACTGTCGCAAGTTCTGGCTTCAAATCTTCCTAAATAATCTCGTCGCAACACTCCCGGCCACAAATCGTCCTGCAATGGAACTGTCGTGGCCTACCAGGCAAGTTAAGTGAACTTCGCAAAAGGGTTCACCTCGGACGTCATGCTTTTGGGCAGTACTGCTACAAGAACCAAATACCCAGTTAAGTATCCCGTCCTTCAGTTTATACGCTAACCCCAATATGCCATATGCACGTTGTGTCTCTAGTAATGACCTTCCAGGTAAAGCCACAATATATGTGCTCTCAAGTCTACCTCAAAGGGGCATCGATCTGTGAAAATGGTGCTCGCAGTCACAGGAAGTCGTCGCGGTTAAAGTCCGCCTTCAGAAAACAGACGTAATTCTGGTATCGTTTTGCCAAGCCGCACACTGGCTCATCTACCCGAATAAGACTGGGATGAATCCCCTTCCTTCGAACTCAGCACACAGGGTGCCCTACATTAGTCGGTGGCGACTTTAATGCTCCGCATATGGCATGGGGGTATCCCACATCATCAGCTCGTGGGAATCATGTCTGGGACACATTTGTGGATGCACACTTCCAGCTGCTGAACGATGTTACAATCCCAACGCGCCATGCTGACCAACCACGCGCTTCATCGTCCTCGCGCGATTTGTCATGGTGGTTAGGATCCGGCGCAATTGGATGGCAACGTGAACCGGACTGCTGGGGAAGTGACCATTACCCCATCTTTCTCGAATTTCCCCCTCATGGACATTCCTGACTTCGCCGCTGTTGCCGAGATGTTCACTGGGACGCCTTTCGGGAGGCAGCACTCATATCACAGGACCCGTCGCCGCAAGATCTTCAAGATTTTCTTCGAAAGCCACTCGATTCGGCAACTAAAACGTCCTGGGTAGATGAAAGCCGCCCGGCCCCAGACCTGCAGCTGTTGCGCCTTTGGGCAGCCCGGCGCCGGGCTGAACTTGCTGCGGTGCGCGATCCTACGTCTATAGAAGCAAAAGTTCAAATGCAGAGTATCGCGGCACAAGCTCGTCGGCGTGAGCGAAGACTGGACAGAGGACGATGGCTAGATTGGTGCGCGTCTCTCGGACCCTGGTCAGGCACAGCCTCTATCTGGCGTACGTTTCGTGCAATGGAGAAGGGCCAACGTCAGCCCGACCCAACGGCTTCGGTGCTCCTAGCCACTGAGGATGCACCGTTGAATGCTGCACAACCAATCGCCCGGACGTTGTTCCCACACTATGATGTGCTTCCTTCCCCTCTAAATGACCATGTGACCCTGCCTTCGACGATAGGCCAACAACCTAATCCAGTGGCAGTTACTGGAATCCAAGCACCATTCACCATGGCCGAGTTGATAGCAGTTATCGACGCGTCTAAACTACGGACGGCTCCTGTACCGGACGGATTACCTTACGAGTTGTTCAAAAACATCAATGAGACATCCTTCGCCTCGCTTTTGGATAACATCAATCACGTGTGGGCTGAAGGCAATATACCTGCTTCTTGGATGAAAGCTGAAATTATACCGATACCAAAGCCATGAAAAAACCCTACCAATATACGCAACCTGCGCCCTATCGCCTTAATAGCGACTGTCTGCAAATTAACGGAGAAAATGCTCTTTACGCGAATAACCTGGTGCCTTGAACAGTTCAAATGGTACCATCCTGCGCAAAGTGGATCTCGCACGCGCTTGGGCACAGAAGATGGAGCACTTACTGGCATGATCTTGGCAGGCATAGGACACGCCGGGTGAGAACAATATTAGCCATGGATGTGCACATGGCATATGACGAAGTTAGCCGCAGCACCCTACTTGCTATTATGCGTTGCGTGGGACAACCCGAGCGCGTGTGCACCTTCGTTCACAGGTTCCTGAGTCAACGAACGTTTGCTATTCGTGTGGCGGGAAACGCAACCGGCACCTTTAACTCAAGACGGGGAGTGCCACAGGGATCACTACTTGCACCATTGCTATTTAACCTGCCAATGCTACCCCCGGATGGGCTCTGGCAGCGATCTCGGACGTGTATTACATCATAGACGCCGACGATATTACAGTGTGGAGTATTCGCAACGACCCTCAACGACAAGAATCGGCCTTACAAGAAGCACTTAACACAGCCGACGAGTGGCGCTGA
The DNA here is from genome assembly GCF_013339695.2 of Rhipicephalus sanguineus. Taxonomy (NCBI): domain Eukaryota; kingdom Metazoa; phylum Arthropoda; class Arachnida; order Ixodida; family Ixodidae; genus Rhipicephalus; species Rhipicephalus sanguineus. Next base: position 322,395,874 of record NC_051176.1, on the reverse strand, counting down.
TGCATAGGATTGACCCTTTCAACAGACAAGACTCTCTACATGTCCGTTGCCAACAGCTGGGGCCGGCGAGGACTTATAAACACGCCTATACAGCTGAAATTATCTGGACGTCCTCTTAAGTCAGCTCCCCAGCTACGTATATTAGGCGCTGTCATTACGACAAATGGCTCTGCAAAAGCTTGGATTCGCGAAATTAAGCAACAAGCGCACCATGTGCTCCATCTGATACGATGAATCAGCTCCAAGGCTGGAGGTGCCCACACGAAGATTGCCCGTTTACTTGTTCGAGCAGTGCTGCAGCGTCGTCTTATTTATTCGGCTCAATTTCAGCATCTTACAGTGAGAGATTGGGCCCGTTTAGAATGCATCAACAAGAAGCGATGCGCGTCGTTACCGGGCTGATGCACACCTATCCCGATACTTCAGGAAGAGGCACAACTAAACACCATTAACGAGTTGATTTATCAACGCCGGCAAACAAGGGAACTTAAGCCGTCATTCCTACCGCCTGCTGCTGACTTAGCGGCATATATGGGCAATCCGGTGTCTGTCTAGCCACCTTCAATAGTAAGCCATCTACCTTGGGATCACCGGCAACTAACGGATAACAAACCTATTGGCCGCCTCCGAAATCCAGTCCCTCGTCCAACGACTACCTTCCGGCGCCACATTGAAGAAGCAGATGCCGCACTCCCGACAGGCTCACTGGTGGCCTATGGGAGACCAACGCTGGATAGGTGGCGCGCCGAAAAAGGGCGCCTGGCGGGGAGTGGCGACCTAACTCAGCCGCTCGCATGGCCTCCGCGCGCGCCGGCTAATCTCGGAAGGCATGCCGCTCGCGCTCATACGACCGGCGGCACTGTACCGCGGTCAGCGCACGCGCGTGCGCTGTTCGCGTGCTTCATTTTGGCGCGAACAGCTCGAGCAGCCATTGCGCCAGTAATACTGTTCTATGGTATAGAAAAAAATAACTTTGTCTGAAGGCTACTTTCTCAGGAAAGCACCGAAAAACGAACAGAAGCCCTGCAAAGCAGACTACGTCTGTAGATACGGCGTCGAAGAGACAGTGCTGTGCCGTGGTGGCGACTCCGTCGTCACCATTCTCTGGTTGCGTCCTGGGATTTGTGTCAAGCTAGCGCAGGCTCACAATCCTCCATTAATAAGTACGTGCTGCGTCGATACCAGCTGCCCATTACTGCAGTAAAAAAAGTAAGAGGCAAGGGGTAGCCGCATCAATGTTTTTCTGCCGTGGTATGTATGCCCAGCCCGCGGTATGTATGCACGCGGACGTTGATCAAGCAAATCACCGTGCTAGCATAGCATGTATGGTGTCGCGCTGTTATGCTCGACGGCACGGGGTAGATTCCCGGCGACGGTGGCCGCATTTCGATGGGGTTGAAATGCAAAGAACACCCGCGTACTGATATTTATGTGGACATTAAAGAACCCCAAGCGGTCAAAATTAATCCTTATTCCCACACTACGACGTGCCTCATAATCATAACCTTGCTTGGCACGTAAAACGCCAGAAGTTGTCGATGTTGATCAAGCACGTTTATTCTAAGCAGACACAGGCAAGCGAAAAAACTAACACAGTACATAAGGCGAATTAAACGGTAAGTAAAAATCCAAGGCATTTGACCCTTTTCTAGCGAGGCATAAATTGCGATGTCACTTCGCCACGGCAGCCAATGCACAAAGAAGCTTTACCGCATCGTCTGACTCCAGAAAGCTATGCTTCGGGTAGTCCACTGCGTTGTTCGTGACAACTATGTCTGTAGCACAAGGGAAGTTCAACGGAGGCATCCATCGCGTGCGTAATTCTCATAACAGTTCAGCGGGTTCGGCGAACGTGCCCCCGTACGCACCTCGTAGACAGACAGCTTTCGTTCTGCTTAGCTGTTTGCAAATAATGTAGAGTACCTGCCTATCGTATCATATTCGCTGCACACGGTGGCATCAGGAGCTTGGTGGTGATCAGATGAAAAAATTATTACACATGCCACATGCTGCATATGTACGTTTTATTTACAACAAAACACCGATTAAATTCAGCTCGTTGGCCCCGGTTTCCACTGGTGGCCCTCACTATCGAATAAATCTAGCAGACACGCGCAATTCCGTTTAGAAACTAGTCCGACGCCACTAGACAGGAGAGCAAGAGCAAATTATAGAAAGATACGTCCTCCCTCATTTCTACGTATTGTGGCACTTCAATGCGCAACAGTACCGCCAGCATCCTTTAGTTTTATTTCGGCAATACGCTCCCGCATCGCCTCAACCAGTCGCCACTGTCGTCCGCGGGAGCGGCCGGAGTATGCCCGCTTTGACCGCCAGGGCGGCGCTGCCCACACCGCGGAAACCCCAGCGCTGGTTCCCTATACTGGTGCGAGCTGCAGGGACCCGCACGTAGTTACGTCAATCGTGGTGCCGGGGCACCAAAACTTTTGTGCCACTCGATTGTACCTCATGCGAGCTCCGGTTCCATCGGTCAGTGCTGAACTTCTGACAATAGGAGACGCAACAAAGTTGCTGAGCGCGGCTTCCGCATCGTCGTCATCCTTTACTATAATACGCACCGACTCTACGTCAGCCATAAAGGAGCTCCGCAAGGTGTATAACGCGCACACTTTCGCAGGCGACATACAGCGCATAACTGCACAGATTCCCGGCCAGATAAGGGTACAGTGGATACCACGGGACACAATTTCTGCTCACATACAAGCTGACACCGCCACCCACAGTCAGCTGCCACGTATTTTAGAAGCGCCTTTCCCGAGTGATCCCCGGGGTCATTTCCTCCACCGCAAGGAGATTCTCCGCCGCACCACACGAGATTTAATTCCGCCGTGTGGTTCAAACCTCCCAGGCGCGCTTACCCACCAGGAGGAGGTGGTGTTGTGGGGGCGGCACTTACTCCGTCGGTCACATATGCCTGACCCCAACATCTGCATGGCCCATTTGGGGATACTTGCTTATTCTGTACCACTGAAGCGTCCGCGGCTACAATCAAGCACCTGTTGTGGACATGCCCTGGCCTGAACCAGATACGGCGGCGCTACAGGAGAACAGTGGGCCTTCATCCGACGAGACCACTGGATCATGATTTGTGGCTCTATGGGCCCCACCATAGAGCACTGTTGATGCATATAGCGGAAACCGGCCTCTATCTGTATATTTAACTATGTATGCCGTTGGACAAACTCTCGAAATAAAAAAAATTGCTGGAACAACCACTACAGTCCAAACCTGGCTCCAAGCGATTTTTATATGTTTGGACCATTGAAAGAAGCGTTCGGTGGAAGAAGATTCGCTATTGACGCACAAGTCATGATTCTGTGCAAAATTGGCTACAGGTGAAACCAAAAAACTATTTTTCCCGACAGAATCGGGAAACTTGTGAAACCTTGCACAAAGTGCGTTGAAGTGCAGGCAGGATATTGTCACGAGGTCGTGATGTCGACGAAGGCAGCAGTCAGCGTGTCCGAGATGAAACTCTTTATTTGGCCGAACTTGTGGCCGGGAAACAAAGTCAAGCTTAAGCAATACACACTGTACACTGATAACGGCGAACAGAGCGCCGGCCGTCGAAAAACTGATCATGGCTGGGACGCGCCGTCTTTTATACATCACGCATCGAACTTCCCAGCCTTATCACTGGTGGTCGCGTAAGCTGTGGAATAAATTTGACTATTCGCGTCCTGCGCGCATCTTAACAAAACGATCTACTACAATCGCGAAGCTTCTCGAACACTGCGGTGCGGTCAGCGTCGAGCGTGGCTAACCGTCCTTGCGGGTCAAATCCGAATACATCAAAAAACAAGAAGCGAGCGTGGCAATATGTAGCAAAAATAATGTATGCTTCAGTTTTCTATTATTAGAATAAGTGTACCTTTTCTCAAATGTCCCTTAACTTTTTTACTTCCGCTCACATATAGTAGTTAAACTAACTGGAACCATAAAATTTACATTAGAGGCATCAGAAGTTAGAAAACCATATTGACGCGATTGACAGTGCACATACCAACCGAAAAAAAGGAAAGAAAAGTAAGAGAGTGATACTATTTGTAGAATGTGTGTGCTGTAAACACTGCCAAACTGCATGATCACAAATTTGCCCAAGGCTTATTTACAGCTCACTCTATGTAACTGTGTATAAACTTACGCATTAAAAAATTACAAAATTTGACAAGGAAGTTTAATTGGTGTTAGATTAACTTAACGTGACTGTTCATACACTTGCACATTACAAAATGACAGCTCTTCAGTGCTGGTTGCACAATCCATCTTCAGCTGCCCAGGTGACTGATTCCTCCGACAGAAGTGGGGCTACCGTGTAGATTCACACCAGGAAGTAGATTCACACCAGGAAGCCTAACAAAAACAGGAGTAATGACCAAAAGTTTCAAAAGAAAGAGTAACATAGAGTATGCTCCCGTCATGCTGGAATTTTCTTAGTTCTGTGCGGGTATAAATCCAGTGCACGGCCAACATATTCAGCAAAATCTGACTCCACACAGTGAGAAATGCAAAAAGGGTATGCTGATGAATAAATGCAACAAAAAGCGTGTCGTCGCAAAACTCTTTATACATTTGATATCAAAGAACTAAACTTTACCCTTTCAGCTCACTCATGCACCAACGCAAAAGTACAGCTCTTAGGCGAAGATGCCCCCTGTGAGCTGTGTGTGCTGACCATTTGCGTTGAAAGTTAAATTATCTGTGTCAGTAATGTCGTTGGCTGCGATCAGTACATTCTGTTCTTGTAGCGGGCGATATGCATGCCCGTAGCCAGGGGTGGGGGCCCTAGCCCCCCCCCCTCTGAAATGTTGTTGAAGTAGGTGTTTTTACGAAAAATAAATAATAAAATTCGGCAGATCCCACGCCTTGTGGGAATCGATGTAATGCGAAGCAGCCAGCAAAGAGCTGCATCCATCGCCTTGTTTGTCTTTGAGCCAAATGAAATCATTCATTCCATGGCATCTAGTCCACCATATATCGCATGTTTGGCATGCACGCATGCATGCACAATCTAGTGTACACCATGCCAATGAAATGCATATTCTTGTATACAAATGCATGACCTGTCGCTTATGTTCATCACGCCTCGTGTCATGCCATACCAGTTTTGGTATATATCACGTTAACAAAACGGCCGGAAGCGCACCATGACAGTGGCATGTAAATCATACCGTACATGACATGCATAACATGATTCGCATGTTAAGACCTCTCATTTATGTCCGTCATACAGTCACATCGCGCAATACCAATTTTGGTGTATATCAAAGAGCGAAATGGCCGCGAGTGCAGCACCAGTAGAGCATGTAAATCATGCCATACATGACATGCATATTATACTTTATCATGCTACCACCTGTCACTAATGTTCATCATACAGTCACATCGCGCCATACCAGTTTTGGCGTATATCAAGCTATCGAAACGGCCGCGAATGCACCATGAGCGTGGCATGTAAGTCATGACATACATGGCATGCATGTCATAGTTTTCATGTTACCACCTGTTATTCATGTTCTTCATACAATCACATCACGCAATACCAATTTTGGTGCATATCAATCTAGCGAAACGGCAGGGAATGCACCATGAGCGCGGCATCTAAATCATGACATACATAACCTGCATGTCGTGATTTTCACGTTACCACCTCTAATTTACGTTCGTCATGCAGTCGCGTCGCGCAATACCAATTTTGGTGTATACCAAGCTAGCGAAACGGCCGGGAATGCACCATGAGCGCGGCATGTAAAACATGACATACATAACCTGCATGTCATGATTTCCATGTTACTACCTCTCATTTACGTTCGTCATGCAGTCGCGTCGCGCAATACCAATTCTGGTTATGTCAAGCAAGCGAAACGGCACGAGTGCGTCATGAGCGTGGCATGTAAATCAGGCCGTACATGACTTGCATGTCATGATTATCATGTTACCACGTCTCACTTACGTTCGTCATACAGTCGTGTCGCGTAACACCAATTTTGGTGTATATCACGCAAGCGAAACGGACGCGAATGCACCACGAGCATGGCATGTAAATCATGACATACATGTCATGGATGTCATGGTTTTCATGCTACCACCTGTTATTCATGTTTTTCATAATGTCACATCGCAAAATACCAATTTTGGTGTATATCAATCGAGCGAAACGGCCGCGAGTGCGCCATGAGCGTGGCATGTAAATCATGCCATACATGACATGCAAATCATGATTTTCATGTTACCACGTGTCAGTTATGTTCGTCATACAGAAATGTCTCGTCATACCAGTTTTCGTATGTATCCCTTCATTTAAACGGCCGCGAGCGCCCCGAGACCATGTCACGTAAATCATGCTGCACATGACATGCACGTCATGATTTGCATGTTAGGACCTGTCATTATGTTCGTCATGAACTATTGTCACGCCGTACCAATTTTAGTATATATGAAATTAACGGAACGGCCGCAAGAGCCCAAAAGCCGTGGAATGTAAATCATGCTGTTCATGAGATGCGTGTCATGATTTTCATGATATGACCTGTCATTTATGTTCGTGATAAGGCCATGTTATGATACACCAATTTTGGTATACATCCGATCAACGGAACGGCCAGGGAGCCCAAAGGCCGTGGAATGTAAATCATGCTGTTCATGACATGCGTGTCATGATTTTCATGATATGACCTGTCATTTATGTTCGTAATAAGGCCATGTTATGACACACCAATTTTGGTATACATCCGATTAACGAAACGGCCAGGAGAGCACAAAGTCGTAGGCGGCTAGCTAGATAGATAGATAGATAGATAGATAGATAGATAGATAGATAGATAGATAGATAGATAGATAGATAGATAGATAGATAGATAGATAGATAGATAGATACGCTCAAAGTCGCAGCAGTTCGCTAAGAAATGCTGCGCATTTAAAATAGGTGTTTTTCTTAAATAGCCAAGGTTTTAAGCATGTGCCCCTCCCCCCCCCCAACCCGGCTCTTTCAAGGCTGGATGATGTCGCGTAGCATTTCGTCGACTTGTTTCTTTATGGCCTCACATTCTCGCGTCGAAACTCTGTAGGGGCTCTGACGGAGTGTTCGAGAATTTTCTTCTGTTATAATACGGTGCTTAGCAAGGGGCGTTTGTCGGACCCGCGATGACGACGAGAAACAGTCCTTGTATTGCAGGAGCAGGGTTTTGAGCTGGTCTTGCTTGACCTTCGGAAGGCTCGGGTTGTCGTCAAAATCCGGTTCGGGACCTCTATTCGTCGAAGCAGGTTCGGCAGCACCGAAGAGGGCGAAAGCATCACTGGCAGCTGCACATTCGTCGATGTAGGCAACCGTCGTACCAATGTTGAGGTGCCTATATTCGTGGCTGACGTTTGTCAGCACTACCTTTGCTTTACCGTCACGCAGCTCGGCTATACCTCGTGCGACGCAAATTTGATGGTTCAGGAGTAGGTGCTGATCGCCCTCGATGACGCTTTCAAGGTTCGCAGGTTTTTTGGTGCCGACGGAGATAATGACGCTGGAGCGCGGCGGAACGGTCACCTGCGCTTCTATCACATTCAATGCATGGTTCCCTGGCTGTAAAGGGTGATGTTGGACTGATCGTCACGCTTGTTATGCGTGCCGTGCGAAGAGGAAATGGACGCGGGGACGACGTGATAAACCACGCACGACGTTTATGACAGAACAACACACAACTATCACAAAGCGTTAAGGAAAAGGAGGAACACAGAGACGGTCTAGTCAAGACAAGTAAAACAATGAACGCGAGTTCAAAAAAACAAAGTTCGGGGATCTCACGGTGCGATGGTCGGCACGGCGGACGCTGAGGTGCAGAGGCAGGAGGCGAGCGACAGTTGACGAGTACCGGGGTGCGTCTGGATGTGCGGCGCTGTGGCGACGATGAAGCTTCACGGCGTGGGTCCGACTACGAGAGCAGTCAACCCGCATCGGAGACGCGATGCTCCATGCAGGGATGGTCAGCCTGCTCAGAGGACAGCTTGCGCTCGAGTCGCGATGCTCGGCGCACCCGTGACCATTCGCCAGGCCACGCTCAATGCTGGGCTGAACAGCTGACCGTGGAGACGCCTCGCCGAGATCCGCGATGCTCTCGGCAAGGAACATAACAGCAGGCCAGGCCACGCTCCGAGATGCAGTACTCGCGCTGGCAACGCCGCCTCAGGTGGTGGTTGGCCGGCACCAGCACGGACGGCCGCGTTCCCTGGCTGGAACCTGGATCGCCGGCGTCCGACGCTTCGGCCCGCTGTCTTGCGTCTGCGACACGACGTCGCTCCTCTAGGAGGAGCCTTTCAGCCTCCATGCGAGCTATTTCACGCTCATGCTCCGCCTGTGCTGCTAGACTTGCCTCCTCTAGATCTTTCGCTCTCTGGTCCCTCATTTCTTTTTCCTCAGCGCTCACCCGTGCCAACAATGCCTCTCCACTCAGCCCCATCTCCTTCCCTAGCTCAACTAGCTTTCTCTTCTCGTCCATTGTCGTCTGCCACACACAAACAACGTGAGGCTCTCAGATGTAATGCGAGAGCTTGGTCCTGTCTCGCGGACGCCAGAAATGCGAGACAAGATGCACTGCGAGACAAGATGGTGTCCGAGCAATTCCTCAGGCGGTGCGACGAGAAGTTGGCTGTCTTCCTGAAGGAGCGAGGATGTCATAACCTGGACACGTTGGCAACGACGGCATATCAATATTTGGAAGCCCAGGGAATCCTTGAATCTCGCTAGAGGAAAAGAACACAAAGGGAAACCGATGGCTGCAGCTAAAGTTGACACTGCAAGCGAAAACAAAGGAAAACCGCTTTGTTTTCTGTGCAACAAGCAGGGCCATCGAGCTTCCGATTGCTGGACGAAGTCTCGAGCGCCCAAGTCGACGTCTTGCTGGATCTGTAAGAAGACAGGGCACAGATCCGATAGTTGTCCCTCGAACTCGGGAAAACGTAGAGTGGCATCATGTTCCGTCTTGGGATGCCAGAAAGAGCAGCATGACAAATCAATGGAAGGTGCGCCTGACAAGCAGGATGAGAACCATTGTCATGACATGTGCGATGGGACCCAAAGCAACGCAACTTGCGACAACGGGTCAAAACCGATGCCAACTATAAAGGGTTATCTGGAAGGGAAGCTGGTTACCGTATTACGGGATACCGGTCGCAATACAGTAGTGGTGAAACGATCACTGGTTCCTGACTGCAACTTGACTGGCAACACCCGTACCATTCGCTTATTGGACCGATCTGCGAAAGACTTACCAGAAGCAGAGGTGTACATCGATTCTCCGTTTTTCAAGGGTCAGGTGCTTGCTGTTTGTATGGAGAATCCATTGTATGAAGTTGTGCTTGCCAACATTGCAGGTGTACTGTCAGATTCACAACCAGTCCCGAAGCAGCCAGCACGAAGACCAAAGCTAGCACGAATTCACCGTGATCCAGTTCACCCTGAAGAGGAACCTGAAGATACAACCTCATCGGATAGAGGACGGCAAGATGACATGTCGGCGGCTGCAGGAAAAGAAAGGGAAAAGCCCAGTGAACTGATTGTTCCTCGGATCCAACCCCTGGATATCAGCCGGGAAGAGCTACAGAATTTACAGAACAGAGATCCCACGCTGGAAACCTGCTTCGCCGCATTGGGGAAGAAAATCATATCGAAGAAGGCAGCAGTCACTGAGTTTGTGCTGGTACGCGACATTCTCTTCCGGCGCCATTACACGGCAGAATAGTGAGACTTGGAGCAACTTGTAGTCCCCAAGGATCTTCGGAACACAGTTATGAAGATGGCGCATGAAGGCCTTCTGTCTGGGCACCAAGGGCAAAAAAGGACAACAGACCGTGTCCTTACCGAGTTTTATTGGCCGGGTGTACAGGCTGATGTTATACGGTTCGTGAAGTCGTGTGACATATGTCAGAGGACCGCGCCTAAACACCTCGTCGGACGAGTTCCATTGGGAAATATGCCCGTCATAGACACACCCTTTCAGCGGGTCGCCATCGATATTATTGGCCCTCTGTCACCAACGTCATCCAAGGGCAACAAGTATGTCTTAACGATGGTAGACTTCGCTACGCGTTACCCGGATGCGGTGGCACTACCGAGCATCGAGACAGAGCGCATAGCGGAAGCACTAGTAGAGATGTTCTCCCGCGTTGGAGTGCCACGTGAGATAGTGAGCGACCGTGGAAAGTCGTTCACCTCGAATCTCATGCAGGAACTCGGTCGGCTACTTTCATTTCGCCAGCTACCCACAACGCCCTATCACCCCATGGCCAACGGACTTGTGGAGAGATTTAACGGCACTCTGAAACAAATGGTTCGCCACATGTGTCAAGAACGCCCTCAACACTGGGACAGATACTTGGCTCCCCTGCTCTTCGCATACCGTGAGGTTCCCCAAACGAGCCTTGGATTCGCGCCGTTTGATCTCCTCTACGGTAGATTTGTACGTGGACCAATGTCGATCCTTAAGGAACTGTGGACAGGGGCCAACATCGATCCCGAAACGAAAACAACATACGAGTATGTTATAGATCCCCAGGAGCGACTGCAGGACACATGCAAGGTAGCACATGAAGAACTCCTGAAGGCGAAAATGACACAGAAGAAATATTACAATAGGAAAGCAAGAGTTCGACAGCTATCACCCGGAGACAAGGTATTGCTGTTGCGACCATCAGATAGGAATAAATTGATATTGACGTGGAAAGGACCGTTCACGGTGCTTGAAAAACGCAGCGACTATGACTACGAGATAGATCTCGGAGCTCGGAGAAGTCTTTTTCACATTAACCTTCTCAAGAAATACCACGAAAGGGAACCCGAAATTGAAGCACAACAAGCTGCCGTTACTGTGCAGTCAGACACTGTTGACGAGCGAGAAATTCCCTTTGTTGCTCTGCACCAACGGGAAACATATAAAAATGTCTTAGTAGCGACTAACCTGACCAGCCCGCAGACAGACCAAATTAATGAACTCCTGCGAGAGTTCCATGATGTATTTTCCGACATGCCGGGGAAGACTGACCTCGTCGAGTGCAAGTTACGCCTTACCACTGAAACACCGGCAAAGGTACGCACATACCCGATACCATTCGCCATCCAAGAAGCTGTCGAAAAAGAAGTACAGGACATGCTATCACAAGGCATCATTGCGGCGTCGGAGTCCCCGTATCAAGCTCCAATCGTCGTGGTCAAGAAGAAAGACGGGAACATCCGACTTTGCATTGATTTCAGACAGCTGAATCGAGTCGTAATTACAGACAACGAACCGATACCGCGAGTGGACATGATGTTTGCCAAACTGGGTCAGAGCCGCTATTTTTCAAAATTCGACTTGACGAAAGGGTACTGGCAGGTGCCGATGCACGAAACATCGAAGGCCCTCACCGCATTTCAGTCTTCTTCTGGCCTTTACCAATTCAGATTCATGCCTTTCGGCATCAAAACGGCACCTGCTGTGTTCACCCGACTAATGAGACGGGTAGTGGATGGAATACCGAACATCTATCACTATTTTGACGATGTGCTCATAGCCACTCAAACTTGGGACGAGCACATCACAACTCTCACCAAGTTTCTGCAACGTGTTAGGGCAGCTCATCTGACAATAAAGCCCTCGAAAAGTGAGGTGGCTGTTTGCCGAAGTGAAATTCTTGGGACACATCATCGGGAACAATCTTCTCCGACCCCAGATTGAAACATTGGAGAAGATTCAGGCTGCAAAGAGACCGAAGACGAAGAAAGAAGTTCGCTCCTTTCTTGGGTTAACCGGTTATTATCGGGATTTTGTCCCCAATTACTCCGCTGTAGTATCACCTCTAACGGAACTCACTAGGAAGCGAGGTCCTAATAAGGTCGTCTGGGAAGAATGCCATGAACAAGCGTTCAACACTACAACGTCTACTATCATCTGGTCCGGTATTGCGATCACCAAATTTACAAGAGCCATTCATATTGCGCACGGATGCATCTTCATCCAGTATTGGAGCCGTCTTAATGCAGCGTCACGACGGCATGTTGCATCCAGTAGCCTACGCAAGCCGTAAACTCCTCGAACGAGAGTCACGGTACTCAACTATCGAAAGAGAGGCGTTGGCTCTTGTGTGGGCTATCCAAAAGTTTCATGTGTATCTCTTCGGAAACCAATTCGTGCTGCAAACTGACCACCAGCCTCTCGCTTATATCAACTCCGCAAAACAAATCAACAGCCGAGTACTCCGCTGGAGTCTATTGCTTAGTGAATACGACTTTGTGGTTGAGTACATCAAGGGCGCCGACAACGTAGGTGCCGACTACCTTAGCCGCATTTGACCTCTTCGCTCGTTAGTTTTTAGTGATGGTACAATTTTTTCCCTGTTAAGCCACCTTTTCACTAACGAACGGAACGTCTGTAAATAACGTTGCTGTTTTGGCTATTTGTTACTTTTGTGTACTCCACCTCGTGCGCTTGTAAAAAGTTGTTTTCTCCCTAAACAACTTTCTTGAGCAGGGCGATATTGTAAGGAAAGGACACAAAAGCGATGTATTTTAGGCATGATTTGTGACTAAAAGGACTAAAAAGCGTCGAGAACCGCGAAAACCGAAACTGAAGCAGACAAGCGGAGGGCAGGTGGCACGAAGGCGACAACCAAACAGGAAGAAGAAGAGAAGGAAAAAAAGAAGGAACGTGCGAAGAAGGGCTCGCGGGTTCAGGCCACGAAGACGGACGAAGCGGTGCGCCGCGCGAGGTGACGAGCTCCGGGCGACGTTCCTGAGGCGGGCGTTGGAGCAGTTCGTGCCTGCCGGGTCGAGGGCCGGTAGCCTGTCCAAGGTCCAGTTCCGGTGGCCTGTTCAAGGACGAGGCCTGCTGAACGGCTCCTGCCTGGGTGCAGTGGCCGAGGGCAGGATAGTGGGCGAGGCCTACCTGGGGCGGTCTTCGCGGGTCGTGGCCTGACGCGGGTCCTCCGGAGTTGCGACCTGTACTGCTGGGTTGGCCGCGACTTCCGACCCAACGGCACTACACACGGTAGCGCATCCGTGTGCAGTCAAGCGCGCCAGCCGTGCCACCTGTGTCCTCGCGCACGTCGACGACCGCATCATGCTGGGACGACGCTGGGACGACAAACTGTGAGACAGCGTTTTTGTTTCCCTCACGAATCGGACACTGTCGTAGCCTAGCCGGAATCTCCGCTAATTGATCCAGGGCTTACTCTCGCACATGTTGCGTGATGCTTGGCGTCTAGTGTTGTGCGTATATAGTTTGTTTCTCCTAGTACTTTTCTCTCCTCTCTAGTGTACAATATAAGTTTTTTTTTTCCTCGCCTAAATGGTTCACGTGAATCCTTTCTCGTCCGCTATTGACAAACATAGTGACGAGCGTCCATAACCATCACACTGGCGTAGAGTGGGGCAGGAGCGCTTTGTCTGAGGTTAGTGATATATTAAACGGCGTTCTGAAGATTGTCGCAATTTATTTCAAGGGTTTATAGCTATAGTGCGTTCTCAACGCAATAAATGAACGGTCGCAAATGTCATACCATTGCCCCATTCATGCGCGATGCAATGGAACAATGTGTCGGGTCATGACTACGGCTGCAGCTACAGTGTACTTCTGCAGCCTTCCGCTTGATTTTCTTTTGAAAAGTAAAGTTACGGTTCCTTCGGAGAAGTCATGTGAATCTTGACGCAAAGTTTCAAAAAAAGAAACAAGAGCACTTCAAAAAGAAAAAAAAAGAAAGCTACAAATGCGCGGCTTGAACCCACGACACTGAAAAACGCGAGATGTCGCGCTGCGCGTTAACCGACTTCGACACCGAAGCTTTTTTTTTCCTTCTTTATTGCATATGTACATACATACAGCAGTGACAAACAAATATATACCGAACAAAGGACAAAAAAATAAAAAATAACAAATACAGTTTGCAAGCTTCTTAAAATTGCTTCATCTGTAGAAGGCTTTCTACTTGAAGCCAATCCGGTACATCTTGCTGGACCTTTTGTGTTTCCAGAAATGAACCACCGAAGCTGCTGAGCGTCGGTGTCTAACAACTGCCTATGTACGACGCGGTGAATTACACAACGTGATGCTCGTAGCTCTTCGACTACAGCGCAGCTCTTGAAGTGACGGCCGCGGGCCCCCGTGCACCCATGGCCCCATCGTGGTGGTCGGTTCCGCGTCAGAAACGGCGCTTTCGGTTCTATTAGGCACCGACTACATCGTCAAAGTTCCCCTACAGATTGTGCGGAGCCAGAAGAAAGAATCGTCTGCTGCTCTAGATGCTTCATACGTAAGTTGTGATATTTTGAAATGACTGTCACAGCCCGGCGTTATCAACATAAAGCCGTTCTGTTCGTGCTTATTTGAGGCAACAGCTTGACTGATACGAGAGCTTGACTGATACGAGAGTCCTCGTTTAACTTTGTAACTGTTTCACATCGATGTAGAAGCGGGGCGCGCGGTGCCAGTGTTTTACCCAGAATTTCGAAATGACGGGGGAGGAGAGGGGGGAGGGTGCTAAAACAACGCGGGGTCGTGGTGGTAGGTCCCTGTATATGTAAGAGGGGAGGGAGTGGTTGGGTTGGTGTGGAATAATGCTTAGGGGGCTCTATGTAGGTATACTAAATATGCATTCATAACTACGTATAAAAAGTTTATTGAATCGTTTAAACAAAGGTGACAGACATATTTTTTCTGCTTTGAGGATTTATATTATTGAACTTTCGGTGACATGAACATAAGATAAAGATCCACAGTGCCACACAATCTGTTCTAGAAAAGCCTCAAACCCTCAACGGTCGTTCAAAACTGGCGTGTAGCAGCAGCGTGAAAACTGCACTGAGTAGATAGAGTTGTTGCTTTTTGTTGGCCATCGACTGCATGGCCTTTCAAAAGTGCCCCTGTGGCACAGGTATTATTTATGAACAGCAAATCTACGACCCAAATGGTGTCAAGGTGCGTGAGGAATGTCCCATGTACTTGCAATTCGCAACCGAAGAAATGAGGCACACATTTCCACGAAGGAAATCAGTTACTGCCTGTCATATCATACAAACATTAACGCATAAGTGCTATGCAGGGGCTACTAATACAAACCGCATTGCATTTACATTGAGTAAAGGTCCGTGATTCAATGAAATGAATGAAGTAGTGCTTGGTAGTGCAAGCAGAGAAAGGAAGAAAGAATGCTGGCCTGTATTGTTTCAGTTTGGGCTTCTGTGTACTCTTCACATTCTAGAAAGCTTTCCCAATTATAAATCCCGCTTGAACCATTTCATTCAGTCTTGCCTGTTATTGAAAATGCTGAACTGCTGTCGAAAGGACGGTGGTAATGAGACTAAACTGGGGAAGATAAGATTTATTAATACGCTTTTCGTGCCAGAATCATGAATGATTCCTGTGAGTTGTCCAGTATTGCAGCATCTGTGATCTCTTTATGCTTGCTCCACTTTTCTCTAAGCATTGCCAGTTTTATACCTGTCGTCATAATGCCACGCCCACTTCTTGTTTTATTATGATGTATTCCGGTTTGACCAGCAAGGACGGTTATCCACGCTTGACGCTGTCCGAGAAGCTTCGCGATTGTAGTAGATCGTTTTGTTAAGATTGCGCGCCGCACGCGAATGTTTCAGCTTTGTCGAGAGATAACGCCACCACCAGCGATATCGCTGGAAAGTTCGATAGCGCCTGTATAAAAGCCGACGCGCTTGACCGCTTGTCAGTTTATCGACGGCCGACGCCCTGTTCGCCGCTAACGGTATACAGCGTGTATTGCTGTAGTTTGACTTTTCATTTCCTGGCCACAAGTTCGGACAAATAAACAGTTCCATCTTGAACACGCCGGCTGCTGTCTTCATCGACGTCGCGACCACGTGACATCTGGTGGAGGTGCTTCTCGCTCCATGTACCGAATCACCCCCCTCCAACCGTGAGCCAAGCCCACACCATCAAGGGGACACCGACGCCAACGCTGACCAGTGAGCCAGCCGCAGGCAGCAGGACCTCCCACAAGAATACAGACTACTACCCGACAAGAACAAGACCACGACGACGAAGACGACAGGCACCGCGACGGCTGCTGTGTCACCTCAACGAGTCGTCATGAATCAGCCCAGGGAGCCGCCGACTTTCCGCGGATCACCATGTGAAGACCGGGAAGCTGGTTGGAAATAATACGACCATGTTGCTCGATTCAACAACTGGGACTGTAACGAGAAACTTCGCCACGTGTGCATCGCCCTTGAAGATAGAGCCAGGACCTGGTTCGAAAACAGAGCGGCCACCCTGACGACCTGGGACCTATTTCGCGCCGCATTCCTTGGAACATTAGCAAGTGTCGTGCGTAAGGAAAGGGCCTAAACCGTGCTGGAAAGCCGTATACAGCTCCCACACGAGAACGTCGGCATATACACAGAAGAAATGACGCGCCTGTTTCGTCACGCCGACCCTGCCATGTCTGAGGAGTAGAAGCTCCGGTTCCTAATGCGAGAAGTCAAGCAAGAGTTGTTTGCGGGCCTTGTTCGCAACCCACCCAGGAGTGTCAATGAATTCCTTACAGAGGCCACAACAAGAGAAAAGGCGTTTGAGATGCCGGCACCAAAAGGCGCTTGAACCACCGCTCACCAATAACCAACTATGCAGAAGTTCAAGCCCTCAGCACCGACGACCTGCGCGAGATCATTCGAGCGGTCGTGCGTGAAGAGCTGCGTAAGATGTTTCCGGAATCGCAGCCTCGAGTGGATTCGATCGCCGACATGGTGGTCCACGAGGAAATCCAACAGTCACTGGGTGTTCCTCAGCCGGCACCGCCGCAGCTGCATGCAATGAGCTATGCTGCTGCAGCCCGACGAAACGCCCCCCCTCCTCGCCCACGTCAAGACGCCGCACCGCCACAGGGCTTTCTTGGTGTGCATTGCGCACAATGCGGCTGTATTCCGTTCTTTTAAAAGACGGCTATGCTAGCAAGCAATCCAAACGAGAAGACAACCCTATTGAAAATTCATCCACCATGAGGAATGGTGGATTATGGTGCTGGAAGATGGTGGCACGTGGTGTATGCTGGATGCTGGCGTATGATGGATGCTGGAGAATGACGGAGCGTAAAACGGCTCTACAGCGTCGGCACCATCGTGCCTAGCCGTCACATATAAATAATTGTATAGAAGGCGATGTAGATAGCACTAGTACAAAAAAATAAAAATAAAAACCATCGTATGCAAAAAAAAACGTCCGCCACCGGGAATCGAACCTCCAACCTTCGGATCCCGAGCCGAATACTTTACCACTACGCCACGCTGACACTTGCTCAGAGACTTGCAAAATAGCTAGTCAACATACTAATAAACCGTTTGACTTCAGCTTTGTATGTCTCATACTGGAGACAGAGGCGCTCTTCACATCCTACTAAAATTTGCGTAGTTATTAAACGCAAACAAACTGCTGCCGGTAACGAAGGGCACGTCGATAATGGCAACAGCGCTAACTTTCTTTTAGAATTCACAACGTAACTCCAGAGAAATATGTCAAGTGGAGCGAGGAGCGCGAGTATAGTCAAACGGGTGTTACTGGGAAGTTTTAATAGCCGTTTCTCGCTTTTTCCAAAGTGCGACATGTGCAGAGGCTTTCTGTCGACTCTAATCTCATTCGATAAATACGCGCGTACGATTGATTGAGTCTTGTGATGTGTTTTTTCTTTTTTGCGCAGCCGTGCCAGCGCACTGATCTGACGCTGTATCATTAGCTACAACTGCATAACAGCTGGGCTAAAACAAGTGCAGTGCGCGGGAAAAATATGCCATCATATTGGTTCAGTAAGGCGCACGAATTGACAAGTCTATGTTCTCGCATACGTGTCAGAGAAGCGCCGGCGAGTGCGACCGGCGGCGGTTGGTGACCGGAGGCGTTTGCTGGAACCGCGTCGCGTCTATGCTCATCGCTCCTTGTGCGGACACCGTACACAAGAAAAAAATGCTTCATTTAGGTTAGCCGATGCCACAGGTGTGCTGTAAAGTCATTCGTACTCACCGGAATCGTGAATACTGAAACCAGAAGCGCCGATAACACGTAGACGGACTCGGTCGCTACGCTATGCCACGTGGCTATGCCTAACCTTTGGTGGCAATCATGGTGGTAGAATATGATGGTGGTAGTCATACTTGGTGGGGCTTATCTCGACGCAGGCCGAAGGTAAAAGTTTGTGCATTTTAGCCTTGCCTGCATTTTCACTATTACCTTAAAGTGCCGCTGAGGTAAGTGAGTGTGCAAGAATTGCCAGAGTTGCGTTTTAAGCGTGGCGGTATCAAGCGGAAGCTGTTTTTCTGGTCTCCCCGCTGGAAGGACTGATTTACTTCTCGGCAAATGCGCGGCGATGTACCACAGTTACTGTCGCTGTTCACACCGACACTTCTAGACTTGTAAACATCAAAATGCAGCAGCAGATCGCGGATGTAAACCTGATAAGTACGTGCGTAAAATGTAAACATTCACGGCTGCTGTGCTCCAGAAACCTTGTAGCGGTTATTGGCGCCGCATGAATAAAAAAAATAGTGCTGGAAAGCTTAATAATCGGTGTTGGGTTCTTTGAACTGCATATATTTCTGCACATTCAAGAGGAAAACATTAGAACTGACAGCGATTTCACATAATGTCACTGTCACGTGTAAATAGCGCCAAAACGTCGGCGCGGACCACCGAGCACGGAGGGAAGAAAAGGAAGAGCGCGGTGGCACGGTAGCACGAGGCGCGCTCGCAGTGTTCGGGCCAGGGCGTGCAATTCTGAGCTCGGACGAGCGGGACGTTCTGCCGGCCGAGACGCGTGGGCACGGAGGACCACGGAGCCGGGCGAGGTCCAGGGTGGCCCAGGATCCAGGTGCCAGGGGTGGAGTGCTGACTGCATCGAGGGTCGCCGAGCGGTGCCGAGCCGTACCGAGCGACGCGCCAGACTCAGACGTGGGCCGCGAGCCCATGAGCTGTTCACCCGAGCTGTACCTGGCGGTGCCCTGGCCAAGGCGTGGATCGCCGGTGAATGAGCTGCCGCACCGCAGCTGTGGCGAGCAGCATTCCAGCACGGCGCAGACGGTGCTGTGCTGGCCAGAACCCGCCCGTGGAACCGCTGCGCTCGGGTGGTGATCAGGACGTCCGAAACAAGGTCCGAGGTCGCGCTGTTCCCGGCATCTCCTAGACGCCGCCACCGCTGCTCGCAAGCCGTGAGACTACGGGAGTCTTCCTCCTCGGGGGCTGGGTGGTCGTCCCGACGGCACCGACACCACTGACTGTTCATATCCTTCTATTTTGTACATAAATGTTTAAATACGTCTCCCTGTCTGTTTCCTGCGCTGCTGCACAATAGGGGAAGTGCTCGAACCGTCCTAAACATCACAGTCACGTTCACTTCCATCATGCCACCGTCATCCATCATGCTTCCATCCTGCCACCGTCATCCAGCTTGTTCACCAAGTCATCCACCAAAACATGTTTTGCTCGCCACCATCAGCCAGCATTTTCCACTTAACACCAAACGAAGCTCGCCACCACCACCACCATCTGCCATCATTTTTTCCACTCTCGCCATCATCAGCCATCATGACCACCACAGCTTCCAACACATCCACTATTCTTTCCACCTTGTCCACTATTATTTCCACCATGTCCAGCAAGATTTCCAGCATCCACCAACCCACGATTTTCAATAGGGTAAGACTCAACATAGAAGCTGCAGCAATCGCTGATGGTGGCTCTGTTGGTAAACCTTCGATAGCTTTAACTGATAAGGAACTTGCTTTCTTGCACACACGCATGCGCTAGTGTTCTTCTTGACAGGGCTGTTCCCGCTTTGTTGTTTAGAGTGCTTGATTATGTTGGCTTCGTGTTTCGGAGGGGGTGTCGTTTATCAAATGCGGTTGTTATCGCATGTCGTTGTTCATAAATTGCTTGTTCTGCACAATATAATTTCAAGTGGAAGTCAGCGCTCGTCTTTGTTGTTCTCTGTCCCGTGTCTTACTTTGTGCTGTGATCACAACCTAAGGGAGTGTCTGGTACAGGGTGGGAGAGAAGCTTAGAATAACAGAGAGCTGAGCTAGTTGGTACGTATTCATTCTAAAAAGAGACAGGGCGTGCAAACACGGACACAAGAAAGAGATCAGGACACCACAAACGCCGACTGACAACTGAAGAGACGCACAACGGCTGAAAAGAAAGAAGGCACGAAAACTTATCTGAGCATGCCCATGCAACCGGCGAACCTATCAATCCGGCACGCGTGGCGGTCTACGTAGAAGATAACTGTTAAGGCATTTGATTTCATCTTTATGCAAGTTAATCGACGGTTGGCTCACGCATGCGCTACCACTATTCTCGATATGCCATGCTTCAATCATCAGGCGCGTTTCTTCATTTCTATGCCGGTACAACACTGCGCATTCATCGAATTTTGGCGTGCACTTACACTCTCGACAATGTAAAGATAGATTAGAAGGTGAGCCTCCTGTTAGCGATCTCTTATGTTCCAACAATCTCTGGTTAATGCATCTGCCCGTCTGTCCTACGTAGAAGCGGCCGCAGCTGAAAGGGACCTTATACACCACACTCGTACGGAAATCAGTGGATTTGTTGGTGTGTTTTACGAAACAATTATCGGTCCGCTTCTTGTCTTTTACTCGCTCATTCTTCCTCTGCACAGCGGCACAAATCTTACCTAGCTTATTGGCAGCCGTGAAAACAACATTAACGCCGTATCTACTTCCTACTTTCTTTAGCCTGTGAGATATGCAATGAATGTACGGAATACCTACGACACGTTTCTTCCTATCGCTTTCTGCAACCATGCTCGGACTTAACACAATAGACTTCTTTAAACGCTCAGCGACCGTGGCCACTGCATCACGAGGATACCCTACATCTAAAAGACGCGTAACCTGTGCGCTAAAGCTATCACTCATTTTGTGCTCACATGACTTGGTGAGGGCTGACTTAAGGCAAGACATGGCGATGCCGTTTTTTACAACTTTCGAGTGCTTCGACGAAAAATTTAACAGCGGTTTGGAAGATCTAGGAGAATACTGCCAGCACACGTGGTTCTTCTGGAACGTTAAGGAAATGTCTAGAAATTGTATTCCATTATTCTGAGGCACCTCTTTAGTAAAGCTCAGCCCTCCTCCATTTAATTCAAATTTTTCGCTCACGGAAGTTACCACCTTTTCAAAGTCCTCATCACTACAAAAAATCAAGTAGTCGTCCACATAACGAAAAACCTTAATAACCGAATTACCTAAGGCGCCTTCCAAAAGATTGTCAATCTTCCTAAGGTATAAATCACTAAGAACCGGAGCAACCTTAGAACCAATACATATCCCTGATTTCTGCACATAAACGCCTTCCTTCCAACCTACCAGCGTCGACTTTAAATACATGGAAAGGATTTCTAGATATGCCCCGGTAGAAACACCACATTTATCGGTGAAAACCGTCTGGTCGCCTTGTTCGTTAATACATTCATTAACACATTTCAACAAGTCATTATGCGGCAAAGAATAATATAGGTCTTCAATATCCATACTAAAAGCTTTACAACAGCCGGGGTTCTCCTCTGAGAGGAACTGAACTAGCGCCTGAGAATTACGCATACGAAAAGGGTCTGAAAAACTCAAACAGGTTAAGCAGTTCTGCAAATAACTAGATACAGCGACTTGCCAGGTGCCTTGCTCTGAAACGATTGCTCGCAACGGAATCTCGTTCTTATGTGTTTTGGCTGAAAAAAACAATTCTAAAGTAAGTGATTTAGCCTTCTTGACATTACAAGCTATTCTCTCAAGATTATGTCTTAACAAAAGGTCGACAGCACGTTGCCTAACTACCGATGGCTTAATTTTACCGTCCTAAAATTCTTTTCTATGGCTGTTAATGCTTTTTCTGAGAACAAACTGTCCGGCATAATTACAAAATACCCTTCCTTATATGAAATTACTGGCCTGAGTTTCTTCTCGACACAGTAATTAACCAAAGGCCGGATAGGATCAGAACACTTGAGATGCATATTAGAACCCTTGATGCTTCAGACTGCGTTGCTAGCGGGCTGAGCTTTACTAAAGAGGTGCCTCAGAATAATGGAATACAATTTCTAGACATTTCCTTAACGTTCCAGAAGAACCACGTGTGCTGGCAGTATTCTCCTAGATCTTCCAAACCGCTGTTAAATTTTTCGTCGAAGCACTCGAAAGTTGTAAAAAACGGCATCGCCATGTCTTGCCTTAAGTCAGCCCTCACCAAGTCATGTGAGCACAAAATGAGTGATAGCTTTAGCGCACAGGTTACGCGTCTTTTAGATGTAGGGTATCCTCGTGATGCAGTGGCCACGGTCGCTGAGCGTTTAAAGAAGTCTATTGTGTTAAGTCCGAGCATGGTTGCAGAAAGCGATAGGAAGAAACGTGTCGTAGGTATTCCGTACATTCATTGCATATCTCACAGGCTAAAGAAAGTAGGAAGTAGATACGGCGTTAATGTTGTTTTCACGGCTGCCAATAAGCTAGGTAAGATTTGTGCCGCTGTGCAGAGGAAGAATGAGCGAGTAAAAGACAAGAAGCGGACCGATAATTGTTTCGTAAAACACACCAACAAATTCACTGATTGCCGTACGAGTGTGGTGTATAAGGTCCCTTTCAGCTGCGGCCGCTTCTACGTAGGACAGACGGGCAGATGCATTAACCAGAAATTGTTGGAACATAAGAGATCGCTAACAGGAGGCTCACCTTCTAATCTATCTTTACATTGTCGAGAGTGTAAGTGCACGCCAAAATTCGATGAATGCGCAGTGTTGTACCGGCATAGAAATGAAGAAACGCGCCTGATGATTGAAGCATGGCATATCGAGAATAGTGGTAGCGCATGCGTGAGCCAACCGTCGATTAACTTGCATAAAGATGAAATCAAATGCCTTAACAGTTATCTTCTACGTAGACCGCCACGCGTGCCGGATTGATAAGTTCGCCGGTTGCATGGGCATGCTCAGATAAGTTTTCGTGCCTTCTTTCTTTTCAGCCTTTGTGCGTCTCTTCAGTTGTTAGTCGGCGTTTGTGGTGTCCTGATCTCTTTCTTGTGTCCGTGTTTGCACGCCCTGTCTCTTTTTAGAATGAAGGGAGAGAAGCGTGGCGGTGCAGAAAGCAGCTTTGCATTCTTCGAAAAGTTGCGCTAAAGCCGGTGTCCACGTGACGGGTTGGTTTCCTCGTAGGCCAGTCAAGACGACATTGAGGGGAGCCTGGTAGTCGGTGGCGTGCGGCAAGAAACCCCTGTAAAAGTTCAGCATGCCGAGAAAACGGCCAAGGTCTTTAGCGGTGGTGGGTAGAGGGTAATTTTGCAGGTCTGTGATGCGTTGAGGCAAAGGTCGAGTTCCCTCTGATGACACTTCGTGGCCGAGGAAAAGACAATCGAATAGCAGAGCGTGCTCTTTTCGATGCTGACGAGCAGGCCGTGGTCATCGAGGCGTTGGAACAGAGACGAACGTGTCGGTGGTGTTATTCGAATATGTCAAGATAGACGAAGTAGAATTCGAGGCCGCGGACGACTTCGTCGATGAAGCGTTGAAAGGTTTGTCCAGCGTTCCTCAGGCCAAAGCTCACGAAGGCAAACCCAAACAAGCTAAAAGGTGTAATGATTACAGTTTTCGGGACGTCGTCTGGATTGACGGGTACCTGCGTGTAGGCCTTCTCCAAGTCTAGCACGGAGAAGACGTTGCAGCCATGAATGCGATGGGCGAAGTCCTGTATGTGGTGAACGGTGCACCTGTCTGGGATGGTGCGCGCGTCGAGGGCACGGTAGTCCCCACAGGGCCGCCAGCCTTCGGTCTTCGGGACAAGGTGAAGTGGCACAGCCCACGGGCCGTCGGAGCAGCGGGCGATCCCTTCGTGGAGCATGGCTTCGAACTTCGCTTGGGCTATGCGCATGCGGTCCGGGCCAAGGCGACACGCGCGGCAGGAAACCGGGGAGCCTGGAGTGGTCCGGATGTAATGCACGGTGGTGTGCTGCACATTTCATGATAGCCCGCTGGGGCGAGTCAAACCGGACAATTCGGCGAGGATGGCGCAGTACGGCGAATGATTTTCAACGCTGAGTACTCTGACGCTTGGCTGGGGGGCGGTCGTTCACTGGGCTGGTGAAGAAGGTCCCGTTGTCGCGTCGATGAGACGGTCGTGGCGACAGTCCGTTAGGAGCTTGTAGTGTGCCAAAAATCTGAGCCGATGATTGGCTCGGCGACATCAGCGATGACGAAATTCCAATGGAGGTCACGGCGTGGGTTTTTACGCTGGATGTGCAGGCGGAGCGAGACGTGTCTTCATTGCGGACCGGCTCGCCGCGCTCAGCTCGAAAAACGTAGGCGGACGAGGACCTTAAAGACGGGATCATGGGTAGCAGCAAATATCGGATCCGCTGTCGACAAGGAACCGCTGCTTTGTGGTCGGTGACGAAGGTGCGACTGCCTCCAGGTTGGCAGCTCGCAGCCGTGCCTACGAGCTGCCGTTGGCGTTTCCCTTATGCCCATCGGAGCAGGGCGGTCGGCATTGTCGGGCTTTGTCAGCGAAGCGTCGATGGTAGACACACCGGCCGTTCTCACCAGGCTGCTGCGAAGAGGAGTGTTATGATAGCGTGGGCGCGTCGGAAGGTGTTCGTCCAGGCGGCGTTGACTGGAGCTGAGCTGTTAAAAAGGCAAAATGGTTAGCGATTGAGGGACAGTTAAACAAGGAACAGATAGGTGTTTATGCGGTTACAGAAACACACCTTAGAGACTTTGAAGAGCCACCACATATTGACAATTATATTTGGGAAGGATGTAACAGGATCACATCAGAAAAGAGAGGTGGGGGCGTTGGAATGCTAATTCATAGCAGAAAGAAATGTGATAGAGTGAAACAAACCTGTTCAGAACCCATATGGGCTTCGGGCACAGTAGGTGGAAAGAAAACGTGGCTAGGTGTAGCTTACTTGTGGACGGGGAATAACTGCAGAGAAAAGAATCTGGAGGTAGTGAAATGCATAAGCACCGATATTAAAGAATTTGGTCATGATGCCGAAATAATCTTTCTAGGGGACATGAACGCTCACATTCATGACCTTCACGGATATTCAGACACCAATGGCAAGTTATTGCTAGATCTCTGCGAGCAACATAGTCTTGAGATAGTTAACGTGGGGCCTAAGTGTGAGGCGCAGATCACGTGGGAAGTCGGAAACAGGCAATCGAACATTGATTACTGCCTCATGACAGAAGGAATATATGACAAACTTAGAGAAATGAGAATAGACGAGGAAGGCATTAACTGCTTGGGTAGTGACATAAACGCATATTATTACAAATGGGATATAAAACTGAAAATAAGAACATAAAATCTAAAATCAAAGTTTGGCAGCTTTTATCTAAGTGACAAACAAATAACAAATATAGCCGCAAGAGTCGAGGAAAAAGTAGACGAACTACCAGGCAAAGACTGGAAGTATAGTGAGCTGCTACATGTAATCACGAAATGGAAAAAAAGAAAAGTATTTGTTGGAAAGGAAAGACAAAGCCAAAAAGTTGGTGGAACAAAGAAATCCGGGAGGCGATCGAGAAGCGACGTGAGGCATCACGGGAGCACAGACAGGCAAAAAAGGAGAAGCGGCCACAGGACGAAGTCAACCAAATATGGGAAATATATTTAGAGCAAAAATCCGTTGTGCAGAAATTAATCGAGGCAAAAATTAAAGGTGAAAGTGAACGCTGGATGACAGAGATTCGCGAAAAGAGGAAGGCCGCGCCTAGGATATTTTGGAGCCACTTAAAAGCGCTAGGTAAGAAGTCTGTCACAATGCAACAACGTTTGGTAGATGAAGCAGGAAATCAATTGGAAGGGCATGATGCGCTAGGTTACATCCGAAAGATAACAGCCGATTCGTTTAAGAAGGTCGCCCAGGGGATTCCCCCGGTGAGTAAAAGTACGCAAAGGAGTGCAACCGACGAAGATGTAGTACTAGAGAATTTCAATTGGAAGAAGGGCGAAGGAAAAATTCCTAAGCGCACTACTCCGGGCTTAGATGTGGTTCCCGTCAGCCTCATTAACGAACTCGGACATAACACTAAAGAAGCACTGCTGAAAGCCGTAGAAAAGTGCTTACAGGAGAGGGAAATACGAGACAGTTGGCGAAAAAGTAGAATGAACTCAATCTATAAAGGCAGGGGAGAAAAGGATAACATTCGCTCGTATAGACCGCTAACCATTACATCGGTGCTATACAGGTTGCCGATGCAGGCAGTAAAATTAAAAATAGATGCGTGGGTAGAACAAAATGATATTTTGGGAGAACTTCAGAACGGATTTGGAATCGACAGGCGGTTAGATGATAATCTGTTTGTTCTTACCCAGTGTATAGAAATATCGAAAATAGAAAACAGGCCCTTATATGGAGCTTATCTAGATATCACCGGGGCGTATGACAACGTTAATCAGGAAATTTTGTGGGGTATTTTGAAAGAAGTGGGCATAGGGGACGACTGTATACAGCTTTTGAGGGAAATATACCGAGAAAATACAGTTTGTATAGAATGGGAAGGAATAAGTAGCAAGGACAGCGCTGAAATTAGCAAGGGGCTGAGACAGGGATGTCCTTTGTCCCCGCTGTTATTCATGCTGTACATGGTGAGGATGGAAAAAGCGCTAGAAGGTAGCAACATTGGATTTAATTTGTCACACAAACAGGTCGGCACGATGGTTGAGCAGAAGCTTCCAGGTCTATTTTATGCTGACTATATTGTCTTATTTGCGGACAGTCAAGATGATATACAGCGACTAGCAGATATATGCGGAAGGGAATGTGAGGCTCTAGGACTAGGATTTAGTGCAACAAAATGTGGATTGATGGTATTCAATGATCACAAAGACCATGCGGTCTTCATACAGGGCCAAAAAATACCGAGGGTAAGCGAGTACAAGTGCCTCGGAGTATGGGTATTTGAGGGGGGTAGATATATGGAGGTACAAGAGAAAGCGTCGGTAGCAAAGGGAAAGAGGAATGCTGCAATTATGAAGCACAGAGCTTTATGGGGATACAATAGGTACGAGGTGCTTCGATGGCTGTGGAAGGGTGTGATGGTCCCGGGGCTTACATTTGGGAACTCAGTGGTGTGTGTGCATGAAGTCAGAGGTACAATCAGGAATGGATGTAAATCAAAGGACTGTGGGCCGCCTCGCGTTGGGCACTCACGGGAAGACGACAAATGAGGCTGTAAAGGGTGATATGGAATGGACAGGCTTTGAAGTGAGGGAAGCTCAGAGCAAAATGAGATTCGAAGAGAGGCTGAGGAAAATGAAGAGTAGATGAGCAGAGAAGGTTTTCAGGTATTTGTATAGAAAAAGCGTTGACACGCAGTGGAGAAAAAGAACTAGGAGGCTCACCAGTAAATATACGGCTAGCAGTGCGGGCGATATGGCAACAAGGAGCATTAGGCGGAAGGTCAGAGAGGGGGAGAGGACTTATTTGATGGCAGCGATGGAAAAGAAGCCGGCTCTGAGTAACTACCGAAAGGGAAAAAACGAAATAAGGAGGGAAAGGTTTTATGATAATTCAAGGGGAAGCGCTTTACTGTTTGAAGAAAGGTCGGGCTGCCTTAGAACGCGTAGTTATAAAGCGAGATTCAGTAACGAAGAAGAACAATGTACATGCTGCGGGGGAACTAAGGAAACGATGGAACATGTACTAATTGAATGTGGCGATATTCACCCAGGTATACGTGTGGGCACGAGTCTACATGAAGCCTTGGGTTTTAGGGACAACGATGGAAAGCTGAACACGTCCGCGATAGAAATAAGTAAGAGACGGTTAGAGTATTGGTGGCAGAAAAGTAGAGATAAAGTGCAAAAATAAATAATGGGGAAAAATAAGGTCATTCTGCCTTAAGAGGCAGAGAGATGGACCGTGAATTTATATTTTTTTGGTATAATAAGAGATTTAATCAATGTAAAAGGGTATTAGGCCAACATGAACAAGGAAGTTTTTTTTTCTTCGAGCCTGGTGGCAAACATGTCACCGCCCCGTTATAAAGCGGACGCTCATAGCATCCATCCATCCATCCATCCTGTCGATCGATATCATCGATACGGCACGTAAGCTCTGTGGTTCTCAACAGTGTGGCGACAGTCTGGACTGTCGGCGAGATTTGCGGCAAGGACACCTCGATGACACGATCGGTGATCTCGGCAAGTTGGTCGAGGTTGGGTTAGGTGAGCCCGCAGAATTGCCGGGACGTGCGGTAGAAGCCGTTGGAGCCAAAGTGCTCGCAGGAAAGAATCCTGTACTTCCATGTTGCCCGCGACAGCACGTATGTGGCGGACGAACTGCGAAGGTTTGCGGTCGACTAGTTCCGCGGACTGAAGTTTCACACCTTCTGGTCTTCTGAGGGTGACAGGCGGCGTACGAGTTCGGTCTTGAGGTGTTCGTAAAGGTTGGCCGTTGGTGGTTTGGCAAGGATATCCCGGACCTTGTTGGCGCACCGGGCGTCCAGCTGGGCGACGACGTAATCGTAGCGGGTCCGGTCTTGTGTGACGCGCAAGGGAGAATTGGGCCTCGAGATGGGCGAACCATCCCACATCACGTCCGGGTCACCAGATGTGGGATGTCGTGTCGAGGGAAGGATTAATCCCAACATAAAAACGGAACTGGTTATTCAACTAGCGGCAGCATTGGGCGAGCATTCTGACGCTAAGCTCGTCTGGGTAGCAGAGCAATGATGATCTTCCGAGCTTAGCGGCCTGGTTTTGTAGCCACCGCCGGTGCCGTATGCCTCGGGTGACTCTGCGGTGGCGCTGTGGCTCATCTGAATGTAGTGCAGCATGCAGCCGTGTCACGCCGAGCTGAATGATAGCGAGGTGGAGGCTGCGCGGAATGATGCACAGAGCGTGTCGCCACATACACATGTTGTTTCTAATGTATAACGAACACATATACACCCACCCCTTATGTAATGCCCTTATTGCGGTTTTAAGGTAATGAAATGAAATGAAACAGGCCCAAATGAAGGAACACAAGCATTGTTCACACCATCATAATATTCATCATCGCTACTGAAAAACACAGAATTGAAATAAGAATTGAAGTGCTGCGCCATTTCTTCGCGACACGTTATAACTGTCATTTCAACAATCATCTCAATAGGCTGGCTGAAATCCCGAATGTGATTCCAAAACTTATTTGGATTTTTTCCACAAGCTGTGGGAGGGCTTCAGCAAAATAGTGCTCCCTAGGCGACTGAATACTTGTAGCTAATTCAGCCATCAATTTGTCTAAGGAGCTACTCTTAGGAGACATTGTTCTCTGTAAACGCTTATGCTTACTCTTCAAATGAATACTCTGCCACGTAATTCACGGATTTGTCTTCTTTAACCACATCTTTTTAGCGGGAATAAACTTACTAATGCAATACTGGCAGTGCTCCTTCCATGTTGCCCATAATATTGACACATTATTTGTTGTGAACTCTTCGAACAATAGTTCTAAGTAATCTAGAACAAACTCATCTCTAGCTTTCGAATAAACGAAAGCAGGGGAATTTATGGACTCGTTTTTCTTTGTTCGACACAACATTAATGAGAACTGACAGACAATCAAGCCAGGGAATTTATAAGGGATATTATTTGCAGTGATGGTAATATCAATGAGAAGACACTAAAGTTGACTAAAAGATAACTTGCCGCCGCCAGGGACCGAACCTGCAACCTTTGAATAATGCGTACGATGCTCTACCAATTGAGCTACGGCGGCGGTCACCCTACCATTCACTTTATCGGGTATATATGTGCATTTAAACCTCGGAGTGTTATTCAGCGCCGCTCGTAGCCACGACAGCGAGTGTGGAACACTCATTTTCTGCCTGCTGGCGTCACGTAGCCCGTGATAGTTTTACGAGCTGGCAGCTGACCAATAATTGCTGGCATATTATCTGATAGCATGAAATCTGCAAGAACAAGACCTTGGCTATGAAGGAACGAAAGCAGTGGAATTTTAAGGGCTCGCTTTTCTTTGTTATACACAACATTAATTAGAACTAACAGACAATTAAGCCTAACAGACAATCAAGCCAAAGAAAATATAGGGAATGTTATTTGTAGTAATGGTGCATGGCATAAATGAGAAGTAAAGTGCAGTAAACCTGCAACATTCGAGCCACGCGTCCGATGAACGTCATCGGACGATGAGTCATCCTCCCGTCCACTTTATCGGGTATATCGGTGCACTTAAACCTGGGACTGTGGGAAGCGATGTGATGAAAGCTTGATTCCTTTACTTGCAGCATCACATCACATGTATAAGTGTTCATTAAAAAGTAATGCGCATTTTCTGGAACAAATAATTTATTCGTTGGACCTGTAAAAATGGTTCAAATTCTTCAAAATACTCTCCCCCTGTACCAATACACTCGCGGAGACGTGTCTGTCACACCTGGAAATCCTCGACGGCAATGTCTCTTAGAAACGTTGTAACATGCTTTTGGATGTTGTCTCCCAATGCTTTCCTTTCAACTCTCTCCAGTTAGGGAAACAAAAATAAAGTTGCACGGAACCAAGTCGGGACTGTAATGGCGATGGGGGACCACTGGGGTGTTGTTCCGGGCCACAAAGTTCGTAACGATGAAGGACGTGTCGCTGGGTGTAGAGTCACTGGTAGCTGGGGGCATCGTCATGGTGGAGCTTGACTATGCCTTTGATATCAGCCCTCACGCACGCGACCCGGCGTTTTAATGTCTTGAGCACGCCCAGGTAAAAGGCTGAGCTTTTCCCTGCGGTACAAACAGAAAATGGACGATTCCTCGGGCGTCAAGAAAGAAATGAGCACCGTATTGATGCGAGACTTGCTCATTCGCGCTTTCTTGGGGATGATTGTGTGTGCCACTCGCTGCTCTGCCTTTATGATTGTGGGTCCTACTCGAACATCCAGGATTCGTCTCCCGTTACGACAGAGTGAAGAAAGCCTGGCTCATTTTTAATCAAATCCAATTCTTGACAGCACAAAGCTTCAAGTTCTTTCTGATCTTCAGTCAACACTTTCGGCAGAGGTTTCGCGCAGGCCTTGCGCATTTGCAGATCCTCGGTCACTATCACATGCACCGCAAATGTGGACGTGTTGGGTGTCAGCAATTTGCTGGAGTCTGGACGCTCAATCGATGGTCGGAACGCAAAACTTCGCGCACACAATCCACGTTTTCGCCAGTCCTGGTTGCTGTTGGGCGTCCAGAACGCGGTTCGTCGGCGACCTCCTCCCGGCCCTCCTTGAAGGCATTGTGCCACCTCCCGGATCTGAAATGCAGTCGTCTTTGAAGGCCTCTTGAAGCATGTGAAATGCTTCGGTTGCATTCTTTAGAAGCTTCACGCAAAACTTGACAGTGTATCGCTGTTCAAGCGAACGCTGCATCGCGCCGTGTTACAAAGTCGAAAAAAAAGACGTTTCACGCGGAGGCACGTCTTTGCATTCACACTGCTCGGAGTAAACTGGCGACCGGCTGCGTTGAAAGGGTAGACCGTCCACCACAATGCCCGACCGGTTCTACCCCGCTGCCGTCGATAGTCCCGTCACAATAAAATTATACGCATTACATTCACCTTGTGTGTCTATTAACTGCCAATAAAACTTCTTCTCGGGCTAGTTGGTGTTGTATCCCAGGCGTCATATTTTTTTAGCGCAAACAGGAAGCAAAAGATCGAACTGGCTGAGAAGAGGAGAGGCACCTCACTTCTTTTGCACCATATTGATGTGAACCTTATCTTAGCGCATTTTTTCGCTCTCATTTTCGTTTTTCAGGAATTCAATCAGATTCGAGTGATGGTAGCGGTCTTCGATGACAGTCACCTGCCTGTGTTGCACGGCAAATGACTGGTGAATAGATGTCACATTCTGTTCAGTTAGCGTTATCCATTCAACAGCTATCGTAAAGCAGTGACACGTCCATACATTTGTACGGCAACGAGTTCAGACTATTCAGGTCGATGATTTATTCGCTATGCTACGGCTGCGCGCATGCGCTTTAGGTGATCTGTCTTTTCCGTGGTTTTTTTTCCTACATAAAGCCAGCTGATGTTTAGCGCTTGCCCTGTGCACTGTCTTCTTCTGTGCCTCTCCTCTTCTCAGCCAGTTCGATCTTTTTCTTCCTGTTTGCGCTAAAAAAATATGTCTGGGATGTTAACTGCCACTTTATCGTACACGAGTGTTAATTTAAGACCATTTTTTTCTGAGGGATTTAGCTGATTCCCAAGGTAGCTTACGCTTCCTTAACGTTTCCCGAGGATAGTCATTCTGAATGAAGTCGCCTTTTCTACACAGAAGTAAACGATCCCTTTCTGATCAGTCTTTCTTCCAAGCCCGTGAATGCGAGATAATGAGGACGTTTCGACACCTCAATTCTTTTTCACCATATCGATGTGAAACTTATCCTTAGCGCCTTTTTTCGCTCTCATTTTCGTTTTTAGAAATTCAATCAGATTCGAGTGATGGTAGCGGCCTTCGATGACAGTCACCTGCCTGTGTTGCACGGTAAATGACTGGTGAATAGATGTCACATTCTGTTCAGTTAGCGTTATCCATTTAACAGCTATCGTAAAGCAGGCAGTACCTTGCTCGACTCATTCAAGTTTATCATACAATGATTTCGTTAGGTTAGGTCTAGGTTATATTGAAAAGTTTTCAAATCGCAAACATCGTTTTGTATTTGTCACGTTTCTAAAACATTATCGATCATGCCTTGAACATTGGGACCCGGACTGCTATTTGCCTGTCTTGTAAGCATCCTTCTACCACTTTCAACAGTACTCCTTTAGTGATATGTCCTAGTTCGTGAATGAGGCAGACCCCATCTAAAACGGGGGCAGCGCGCTTTGTAATTTGTCCTTCAGCCTTGTTCCAGTTGAAATCCTCAAGTACTAGCTCTTCCTCGGTTGCGCTCTCCTTCATATTTTTACTCACCGGGAAAATCTCCTGCTCGCTCTCTTGAAATAAGAAGGGTGTTACTTTTCGGGTATAACTGAGCGTCTTGTACACTTCCAATTTCACCTTTATTATATGCTTGACAAAAACAGGCGGTGGCTCTCAGCTAGAGCTGGAAAGCATTACAGGCACTGCGACCTGCTCGCATGGGGGGCAACCTTCCGCCCAGCACACTAGTCAGTTCATTCTAACTTTCGCGATCGATATGAATTGATCTTGCATCTGGGTATTCAGGCATAGTCGTAGGATGGCATAATGTTTCACAGCGAAAGCTGTTATGAGATCACAAGGGCCGTTTTTGGCGCCGTAGTTGCCCGCCGCCGCCGGTGTCCGTAACCACTATCGCGCGAAATATAAAAAAAAAACTAAATAGGAAAAAATATCCGGGATGGAACGAGGTTCGAATCTGGGCCCTCTGCGTGGGAGCGCAGTATTCCACCTCAGAGCCATGCCGGCTTTTTTTTATTGCCTGGTGCAAAAGGTACAGTAAGATCAAGATACACACAAATGCATTAGTGACACACTGATGCAACGCTGCTTTGTCTATAACTTTTTCATATCGTTAAGCACGTCAAGTATAGTGACCCAGTCTGGTGGATCGGGCTGGGCTCTGAAAATATTCCCGATTTGCACAACACTGTCAATGAAATTGCCTCTCGAAGATTTCACATGCACATCTGCGTGGCGTACCCTGCATACGCGTTTTCCGCAATCCATGGAGACCCAGGATCATTATCATATCATATGGACTTTGTATTGATACAAACCTTACGCTATAAGGATCCAGAGGCAGTTCTTTCTTTAGAGTGCGCTGGAGCACGTCCTAATAAAACGCCGCATCCCGGCACTCTAGAAAGGCATATTCGATATCCTCCTTCAGAGCCATGCCGGTGCTTGAAACTGCTTTGCAAAAAAACCCTTTACAGGCTTGATGTCGGGAAGGAACCACATTAGCATATGTAATGTAGTGTGGTAGAAAACTACAACAACCACCAGGCTTCACACAATGCGAATTCTGTAACCAGGCGTCACACAATGCGAATTGCGCAACGAGTGGATTGCTGAATGCCTCCAACCCATTACAAAGGCCTCTGCCGTGATTCTTCATCGTCATCAGCCACAGCATCAACAAAGTGCACATAATGACTTACACGTGTTTAGCGAGTACCACGGTTCTCCGCAGAATGACGAAAAATTGCATAGTGGCTGCTTCCCTACTTCACAAAAACTATGATGATTTATAGCGTAGTGCGTTCCTCGCAAGTGCACTTCTACTGGTTGCCAAGGAAGCCCATAAGGCTCCCAAGATCCATTTGCTCAGGGTCTCAATAAAGTTAATTCCTTCTCTCTCTTTCTCACGTAAACGTATGCTATAAAGCGTGGTGGGAGAGCTAAATAACGACCGGACGTCACACAATGCGAATTACGCAAATATTGGGTAGTTTAAAGCTTCCAACCCATTACAAAGGGCTCAGCCATAATTCTTTATCGTCATCAACCGTCGCATCGACAAAGTGCACACCGTGCCTTACAGATGGCAGCTCGCTTCTTCGCAGAATGACGAATAATGTCTTGGTGGGTGCTTCCCAACTTCACAAAAATTATGATTTGTGGTGTAGAGGGTACGTTGCTAGTGTACTTGTATTAGTAGTCACAAGAGTTTGCAACGGGCTCTAGACGTGCCGCTCTTCGAGCTTTCGCTTTGACTGTGTTGCGCTTTCCGCGCAGGCCTGGCGTTTTTTGAGTACACCGTCTGATTTCAGCCTGTGCGAGCCAACAAAAAGTGAGTTGTGGAATGGAAATCAGTACAAACTCGAGTGACTGTCAGTGACTGAATGGATGCGAACGACTGTTGATTTGAACGAAACGAACTGAGGGAGAGCGTCACCAGTGTCAGCAAGTGCACCCATAAACTTCAATGTAAGTAGAGATGCAAAAGGTGCACATGCTTGCAATTTAATGGTAGTGTGTATGAGTGGGCATGAGTCTGTGATTTGAGTGAGCACCAATTAATCCTAACAGGTGAGAAACTCGAGCAATGCTGCACTGGATGTTCGTGCAACAGAACACAATGAAATATCGAGCAGCTCCCTGCCCCTGCACTACAAGTAACCTAGTTCACAGTAGTAATAAATCACTTTTGCATAAACACGCCACGGTTTCATCCTAGGTAATAACAACATACATTTATTTCAGAACATGCCATCGTGGACACCAATGGGTACCAGGAGTAGGCCAAAGACGACCACATTGCGCACCAGGTACTTCCAGTCAGCTGGCACAGCCAGCGGCATGAGGCATCCCGTCAGAACATGCACCTCGTGAGCCACGCACACCAGCACAAGAGAAGTGACCATAACATTCAGCACAGGGTAGCCAGGCACCAGGACCAGCACTCCATGGGTGTCTGCCGCCAGCCAGATGTGGTACTGCGCAATGAACAGCTGTGCCCACCCAGCATAATCATCACAAAATGTTCTCATAATGTCACAATGAATGTTAATGCAATTAGTATTCCTCATTCGTACACCCCTCTAGACACACTGTCACTCAGACAATATGTGTATATCC
Source organism: Rhipicephalus sanguineus (assembly GCF_013339695.2). NCBI lineage: Eukaryota > Metazoa > Arthropoda > Arachnida > Ixodida > Ixodidae > Rhipicephalus > Rhipicephalus sanguineus. The sequence goes on along the minus strand of NC_051176.1, from coordinate 322,360,316 downwards.
CAATTCATGTTCGGTTTCGCCCTGCGCTGCAGAAATTTTCAAGGGCTTTATTGCCGTTGATAAGCAGCACATGGCCCAAGTTCTAAGATATCCACTGAAATGGGCTACATAGCCAGTGATCGTTTGCAGAAAGGTTCACTGACAAGATTGCTTTTGAGCTTTGGTACTGAGCTTTCAAATCTCCAGAGTGGACCACCTTGGATGCTGACAAGGGCTCAGCTAGAGTTAGCGGATGAGAACCTAAAAAAGAAATTCAAGATACAGCCTGAGCTCGCTGCAACAGACAGGCATGCAACCCACTTTCGTATACTTAATTTGGCCCAACAGTTTCCTAATGCAACGAAACTGGCCCTTAACAGACTGTGCATTAATGGGCTACCGTGAACGCAATTTCTTTCCAAATTATTAAAATTAACTGGCAGGGCTTTACCTTCCAAAACCACGACCGCCGCGGCCGAGGTTGAGCCTGCGGCCTTCGTGTCAGCAGCCAAGCACCGTAAACACTGTACCACCACGACAGCTTTCTTTCCAAGTTAGGCATATAAAACGTTCTTTTGCTGCACCAATGCCGGTTATAAACGGAATTAACAACACTGATATCTGCTCACTTGTCCCCGCCACGGTGGACTAGTGGTTATGGCACTCGACTGCTGACCCGAAGGTCGCGAAATCGAATCCCAGATGCGGCGGCTGCATTTTCGATGGAGGTTAAAATGTTTGAGGTCCGCGTTATTAGATTTACTCTGATGCTACCGAGGACTTCTGATTTGGAGCAATTTTTGGAGCAGCAAAATTTCCGTTTTGGAGCACTTTGGAGCAGCAAAATTTTCATGTTGGAGCACTTTGGAGCAGATCATTTTGCATCTGGGAGCACTCTGGAGCAGCGAATTTTACATCATGGAGTGCACTACAGAAGCATATTGCAATAACATTCAAGCACCGGAATATTACTATGGGGCTCTTATGAAGGCTAGAAATATTTCGATTCATTGCAAATCTCATGGAAAAAATCAACTCCGGAGAACTCCATACTTCACTCGCTAATGAAAAAATAAGGGCTCATGCAGTTGAGTGTTCTGAATTAACCTCTTCGGCGATTATTTTCGACACTAGCAAATAAACAGAATACCAGATCAATAAAATTGCACTTTATGAAATAACACTCTAAATACATCTATGTGGTTATCAGCAGACATTGTAGACAAACGCCGTGATGTACAGCAGTGCCTCAATGCCAAAGAGCCACACTGTCCCTAATGCATTCCCCTAAGAAAAGTCCTAGGCGAAAGCCAGGTTCTTTTTCTTCTCGATCGATGGGTTGATCCTCCCCCTCCATCTCTGCAAGCTTTCTGCACCTCTCCTGGTTTTGCGCTAGCTCCATGATCGGCGCACCGATTACGGAAGCAGTGTAAAGCGACGATGACGTGATGGCGTCATCACGTGACATCACGATATATGACGCCATGATGACGTCACAAGTTTTGACGATCTATGACATGATGATGACGCCATCACATGATTATTTTTGCATCAATCGATTGACGCCGCCGACGGTCAATTTTCGTGTTTGATAAAACATATTGGGTATTGAACGTTAACAACCTGGCCTTACATACCAAACTGTCCTCCACCATACAATTTGTTGGTATCGCGCATTCATTGCTTCGCCCTTAAGCGAAACTGAGTTTTTTTACCCGTCAGCTATTGACCCCCGAAAGCGAGGGGCGGACGTGTAACATGGGGTAGCCGCTTCACTGTGGGCCGTCAGCGACGGGCCCGCTACTGACAGCTGCGTATTTGCGGCTGCTCCGACCAGGATATATGCTTTTATTAATGAGATGACATTTTCACAAAGCAAGCAAAAAATTCGAATTGGAACCCTAGCACGTGAACTCGAAAGGGCGGGGCCTTTTAGGGGGTATTAACCGCAGAGTGATTAAACTCGGACGTGCTGGTATAAGCAATTACGAAAAAGCTCTTCCGAATGAAGATCCATGGATAAAGTATATCTGAGGAAAAGTGTGAACGCGTTTCCACCGTTCGCGTGCCCTTCCATAAACGCAAAGCAAGGAAAATTCGATATTGTTCCATATATATACTGCTAGCGATCCCAGATTTCATTCCGCGATGTCCGGAAACAGAAGTGACAGACATTTTAGCAGCATACATGTAGTTATTACTGAACATTGCTTTCCTTACGTGCCCTGCGACGCTTGAAACGAGCTATCAGCAGCGTTTCTAGAACAGACGACGTCCGCCGATGAATCGCCGTCGCACTTTTTCGTTACCGAGAGGCCTAGACGTCACGAGCCTCTGCGGAGAGCGCATTTTGCTGTCGAGCCGACTTGCAGAACAGAAGCTGCGTCGGCACCGTGCATGGCATCGTGGCTTATTCGGGACGCACGCGCGAGCGCTGTTTATTCAGCGGAATAATTCTTGGTCCATGGTTGCGACTTTGGCAGCCCCGAGATCAAGCTGCACATGTTCTGACGCGCCGGCCGTGCGATTGCCGGTGATAGACGCCCCCAAACCCGAGGCTTTGGCGCAGTTTGGCGCAATTTTCGTCGATATTATCAGGCTGGCGCAGTAAATACAATTTGGCGCACTTTGGCGCAGGAGTGGAATCACTGGATTTAGGTGCACGTTAAAGAACCCCAGGTGGTCGAAATTTCCGCAGCCCTCCACTACGGCGTCTCTCATAATCATTACGTGGTTTTGGGACGTTAAACCCCAACTATTATTATTATTATTATTATTATTATTGTTACTATTATTATTATTATGCTCGCCTAAACCACACGTTTAAATCTCTGTTCGTAAAATTAGCAGCTTCTAGCCATGCCAAGCCTCTAGCGAAGACAGTCTTCAAGCTATCTGTTGTCGTTTGACGCTAGTCAGTCGCAACCCGCAAGTACTGAGATAATGGTGTCCAGAAAAGGGAGCGAAGTTCACTGAGTGACAAGATTTACTGTTAGCGCTTTTCCTATGGAAGACAACCTGAGCTCATCCACGCGGTTTTTACAGCTCCCACAGAAGACGAGCTGGGCTTGTCCACCCTGAAAACAAGCGTTTCGTGCAGCCGCAATCAAGATAACCCAATCCATTTTGCCGAATTAAAGACTGCGCAGCAGCACGAGGCACCACGAAAGAAATGCTCGTTTTTTTTTTTTGTTGTTTCTTGTGCCTCGTCGTGCTGCGCAGTTTTTATGAAGATGTTCCCGCACCAACTTGCCAAACATTCCACCCTTGTTGCCGAATTGTCTTTGGCTGTGACAGATGGCTCCGTAAAAAAATTAAAAACTCACTCAAAGCATGCATTTTCGTCGAGAAATGACAGAATTCTAGCAACCGGAATTAAAAAATAGCGTCCTTCTGTGTCTGTGTGGGCGCGCGAGTACCGGCCACAGCTGCGCTCGGAAAAAAAGGATGACGCTCGTTCACCCAAGTTTTGTCCGACTTGAAGAGTGAAGAATAATTTATGTTCTCCTCTAAGCATCCCCGCAACGACAGAGAGCAGTGTACCCTCTCTGAACCATTAGATTCGGACGATGATGACCACGTTTCGGTGTATCGAAAGTCGATGCCGGCAGAGGTAAACAAAACGCCACCGGAGCATCCAAGGTTTCTTTTCACGGCCTCGCTTGTCGCTTTGCTTTATTTTAATTTTGAAGAAGCATTGTCAACACCGACGACCAGGGCGGCTCTGACACTCCTCGTGGTGGAATGCAGTAAAGCCAATGTCAGAGAAGCGAGTTGGGCTAGTTGGTGGTATTAACTGAGGACATATCTACCAGCGCGAAAAGCACAAAAATGACGAGGTAAAAAACAGCAGACAGGACGCAGCGCTAAACTTCAACTGATCATTTACTTCGACAAGAAACAGGAAATCGCAGGCTGCGCCACCCGGAAGAAAACATTCAATAAACGCCCCCATAAACGTCACAGCTTTTTTCCTTCACATGCCATAAGTTAATGAATCGTGTCATATCTAGTCCGACGGTTCTATGCGCAGATTACGTTCCAAGTATGCGCACTCCGTGTTGCTGAGTGCCATAGGGATGGTCGATTAAATTGTTTAATCGGTTAATCGTTAATCGATTTAGCCTTTAATCGATTAATTGCTTTCGGGGGAATCTTTTAATTGATTAATCGATTAATCGACCTTTTTAAGGGGAGCTTTAAAACCGATATCTCTTTGTTTGAGAGGCATCGTTCGTGTATGATATGGGCTCAAATCTTTTTATTAGACGCGCTGACGGTCCGAAATTCCTACTTTCGAAAGTGTCGATGACGGGCCCCTTGTGTCCAGTGTGCGAAAATACACACTTCGCACACTGGACACAAGGGGCCCATCGTCGTTGGTTGATGTCGCGGATTCAAGCATCTATGGCCATTATCCCTGGACTATTCGGCAGCAGGTCGTATATTCTCGAAGCCTGCCTACTCGAGCTCATCGAAACCGGAGGCGCGTTCGGGGACCACACTGGTTGGAAAGTCGCAGTTGAAACATGCAGTGTGGCGGAGGGTGAGGAAATCCCGAGAAAGGTAAAAGAGAGACGAGGAGAAATTAAATAAGATGCCGACTCTAGTAAGCAAGGCATCTTTTCTCGGTTTGTCGGTTAGATATTGTGGAAGGCCTACATAATACTATAATTGCGGACTGACGCGATCTTTTTCTTGAGGTCACCTATGCAGAGATTAGACAGGAATATACTGGCCTCAAACAGACCATCCGTACAGGCAACTACGGGAAATAGGAGGAAAGAAGATGACATTTAAGGGCGCGTTTTTCTTTGTTAGGCACAATATTAATTAGAACTAACAGACAATATTGCCAAGAAAATGTATTGGGGATGTTATTTGTAATAATTGGGATATAAATCTGAAGAAAGTAAAGTGCACGGAAAGATAACTTGTCGCCGGAAGGGACCGAACCTGCGACCTTCGAATAACGCGTCCGATGCTCTACCACTGAGCTACGGCAGCGGTCATCCCCCGTCCACTTCATACGGTATACGTGTGCATTTATATCTAGGAGTGTTAGTCAGTTGCGATCGCAGCCATGGCGGCGATTGTGGAACACTCTTTTTCTGCCTTTTGGCGTCACCTAGCAAGTGATCTTTTCACGAGCTGCTAGCTGACCAATAATCCCTCGCATACTACCTGAAGGCACTGAGTCTGCCGGAACGAGACCCTCACTATGAATGAAGGAAAGATTACTTTTAGGGGCTCGTTTTTCTTTGTTGGACACAATATTAATTAGAACGAACAGAAAATAATGCGAAGGAAAGTATAGGGGATGTGAAGGGTGTATGACAAAGAAAAACGAGCCCTTAAAAGTCACCTTGTTTCCTTCATTCATTGCGAGGGTCTCGTTCTTGCAGACTTGGTGCCTTCAGATAGTATGCGAGGGATTATTGGTCAGCTGCCAGCTCGTAAAAAAAGGTCACTTGCTACGTGACGCCAAATGGCAGAAAAAGAGTGTTCCACACGACGCCATGGCTGTGATCGGCGCTAACACTCCTAGGTTTAAATGCACATGTGTACCCTATGAAGTGGACGGGGGGATGACTGCCGCCGTAGCTCAGTGGTGAGCATCGGACGCGTTATTCGAAGGTCGCAAGTTCGGCCCCTGCGGGCGGCAAGTTATCTTTTCGTCCACTTTACTTTCTTCACATTGATGTCCCAATTATTACAAATAACATCCCCTATACTTTTCTTGGCATCACTGTCTGTTAGTTCCAATTAGTATTGCGGGAAATAGACTGACATCAGTTTCTACCTCCCGGCTAGAAAAAACAGCAGCTGCGCCAGTATACTCCGCAGGTTTCACGTGATCTTTGCCGTAACACGGCGCCACTCACACCTTTTCAATCGTGCGTACATCCTGAACTGTGAGCGCTAGCTAGTGTACCAGACATTATAGCATAAATTTCGCGACTGTCCTTGTCACAGCAGAAGACGGGGGCCTCTAAATGAAAGCTGTATTTCTCCCTAATATGCGACCATACAGTACTGCTAAATGCTACAAGGTCACTTCTTCAATAGTAATGCACTGGATGCTATAGACGTTCGGCAAGCCCACGCGTAAAATTGCGGATTACATAAAGGGTCTATAAGACCCTTTTCACAATTCGCGAGTGCGCATTCCTGCGCTACATTTTCTCTCAACTAATGGCAGCAACTTTCGTGCTTCAAGAGGAGACGAGGTCGTAGTTGCGCATGCTGGCGTTTGTCTATTATGCATGTTTGTGTCAAGAGAGCCGAGTCTACACTTTCCGCGTCCCAGCGCAAGCAAACCGCGCTTGAACACCCTGTTTGAAAAAGTGACTAGCTGCCATTATTTAGGCTAACTGCATCGTAGAAAAGTTAGCTCAACAATTATGAAAATGGTATATACCCTTTAAGACGGACAGTTGAGCTAGTTGGTATACAACATAATAAAAGATGGTCACTAGCGTCCTTCTCCTCTTTACGCTAGCAAACGTGTCTTATTATGTATACACGGATTACCTAATCATCTCCCCATCATCGTACTTCATCACTCTTTTTGCCCCGTTGCGTTTTCCCCGGCGCAGAGTAGCAAGCAGCGGCGTACCAGCTCAGGCCACCCTCTCTGCCCTATAATATGTTTTCTCTCTCTTTTTCATTGGTAAACAATATTTTATTTACTAAAGAGTAAAACAGAACGGCACTAAGAACCGGTGAGGAAATAAGCAGCTCATATTATAATGCCGCACTTACACAAGAAACGAGTAAAATCTGAGGGTTGAATAAAATACAAAGAAAGTTGCGATTGACACTACAGGTGACGAAAACTACTCGTTTATCAAATGTAAGCAGACATGCGTTTATGCGGCAACACGATGAAACAGCGCGGCAAAAACCAAACACGAACAAAATAAGCTACAAGACGATGCGCTGGCACGTATGAAATTTACAGAAAAGAATAAATTTCTCTTTTGAAATTTGGCGAATCCACGTGCTGCTTACTTTCTGAACAGTCCCCTTTTGTTTTGTTTCATGGGGTTTTCTGCTCCGAACCACATGCTTTTTTCTGCTGAGCGTAGAAATGTCAGTTGCACGAGATGCTCGGGCGACAACCGACACCTCCTTTGGGTCGCCACACATCCAGCATGCGAAAAAAGGCGCTCGGATGCTACTGACGTTGCAGGAATTGGCAAATACCCCATTGCAACGTCAAACACATGATCTAGGCCAGTTCGCATGCAGTGCCAAGTCTCAAGTGAATTCGGATTGGTGCGGCGATCGACTACAGGGTTACTATAGTATGTCTTGAACTGAGAAGGGATTTAGTTCATCGGATCGTACTCCAGTGCAACGCAATTGCGTAGAAGCGCGCGATCGACGGCATCCCAAATAGAACCAGAAAAAGTAGTTGTATTCGGCTTTGCAACTTCCTGCGTCTAAGGATAGCGTTCAGGGTCTGCCTATCAGGATAGCGCGCCTCGCAGTCATGCGCTCCGGCCAAGGGGCGACGTTGGGGGCGGGAGTGGGGGATGCCGTAATCGATTAATCGAATAGTTTTAATCGATTAATCCGATTAATCGAAAGGCACAAATCGATTATGATTAATCGATTAATTGTGGACCTTTAATCGATTAATCTTTCATCGATTTTACCATCCCTAGAGTGCCAGCGACGGTGCACTTACACACCAATCATGCCCTTTTCTTATGCAGAAGGCCTCGTAGATCTCTCTGTCTGATTGCCCTCGCAACCGCCTGAGCACGCGAGCGCAGTGAAACTGTGCTGTGCACGCGCACCTTCGGCAATGGACAGCAAAATGGCCAGCGGCAGCGACAGCACTGACGGATGCCCGGTGTTCCCTCAGACGGTCGTTTAAACAACGACCCGTCTGGCCGATGTAGCACATTCCGCACGACAGTGGAATCATGTAAACCACTGCGACTGAGCATTCCACGAAGCGCGTGACATGCTTTTTGTCACAGGCTCGAGCACCCTCCGTAGCATTCACCATGCGACACATATCCCAGAAAGTTTTCTCGGTGCAGTGAAAACAACTGAGACGCCGAATTTCAGTGCTGCCTTTTTCAGGCGGTGCGACACCCTGTGCATGTACGGCACTGGTACAGGGCGCACCTGCCTTGTATGCTCACTAAGCCCAGCGGTTGGTCGTGCCTGCTTCCCCCCTGAAATGAGGCTCTCCGCTACCGACAATATATACCCGGCGCTTCGCAGTCTATTGAATTGGTGAACTACACTGCATGCCACCTGGTGCTCACAGGATTTGTGAAAGGCGGCTCGAAGGCTATTCACGGCTATTCCCCTTTTGACAGTTTTAGAGTGGGCCGAATTATAGTTGAGGATTGACTTTTTACTTCGCGGGCAATATGCCCAGCAGAGTGTACGTTCTGTAAAGCTGATGCGGAGATCAAGGATTGTAAGGTACAGGGCGGGTTATACTTCTTGGAGGCGCTCACATTGACGAAAAGGACCGTAAGATTGTGGGGCTCGGTCCCAAACATGCCTTTGAACGAAGGTTCACTGCCACGGAAAAATTGGCAATGACTCATTCTGTCGCTAACCAGGTTTCGGAGCCCAACCGATCCTTGTGTTTAAAACACTGGATTGATGTGGTTTCCAAGCATAATACGCGTCCCAGTCGAGACGAACATTCGCGAAGATTAGTTAGTTCTTTTGCCGTCAGTAATTTGCGGCTTTTGGTGTCTGACAAGGAAGGGTCGTTCGTTGTGATGCCTGCGGGCATGTTTCAGGATAAGGCTGTCCTCGCAATTCAAAAAAACTTCAAACCAGTCGCTTGCAGGCCGGGATCTGTCAAAAAGCAGGCACTTGCTTTGTTGTCGGAACTCAAGCTTGAACGGCTGCGGTCCTTGGTGAAGAATTCCAAAAGCCTGCACTTGCAGGTTTTCTTCACCGCCAAGACACACCAACCTGAAATTCCTTTTCGGGCAATCGTGTCGGAGCATGGCTCATGACAGCATGTTATCTCGGGCTATCTACAGACCCACCTAAGCTGGTTAACTGTTGTAGATCCGTTCTTGGTTAGCAACTCGCAAAAGGTTGTTGATTTCCTGGGCAGTAAGAACAAAAAAATGACTGCCTTCAGTGTTGATATCCAAGACTTGTTTTGTTCTTTACCGCATAATTTTCTGTTGCAGTGTGTTAAGGAAACCATAACTGAACTAAATGACGAGACGCGGTTTGTTGATAAATATGGTATATCAGTGCAAAGTTTTCTTGAACTTCTCCGTTTCTATCTTGATTCTACATTTGTATCATGGCAAGGGGATTTGTTTGTTCAGGCCTCGGGTGTCTGCATAGGCTCAAGAGTTGCCCCTGTTCTCAGTGATATTTTGTTGAGTAGGATAGACCGCGATCTCGAGCGAGATTTCGAGGGTTGGGGCACACATATATTTAGGTATGTAGATGATTACTTAGTCTTCATGGAAAGCGAGGGCGGCACCCATGGTATGGTCAACATTCTCAAAGCATTTAGGGAAAGGGGGAATGGTCTTGTTTTCACGTGCGAAGTTCCCAACCATAAAAATGAACTCCAGTTTCTTGACCTAAATGTGCGATTTAAAAGTGAGCATGTTTGTTGGATTTACGCTCCACGATCGGTGAAGCCCCTCCTAAACTTCACATCGGCCCATTCAAAACTTCTAAAAAACGGTATTGCCACCTCCTGTTTGTTCTCGGCCATCTCAAAATCATGTCATCATACCATAGACGAAAGCTTCCAGAATCAGTGTGATCGGCTAATGGCAGCCGGCTTCCCCACTTCTTTTCTGGCAACTACCTCTGAGCGTTTGCTAAAGAGAATAAAATCTAATGCGCAATCTGCGCAATCTGACAACCAGATACCAACTTCACAATGCGACCGAAAACGGTTTGCTGTGATTCCGTATGTACATGCCATTTCGCATAGAGAAAAGAATCTTGCGGGTCAGTATGAGGATGATGTTGTTTTTTCGGGTGGCATCAAATTGGGCAGCCTGTGTGGCAAGATTGAAAGACGCGCAAATGGGGTTGCAAGGGCAGGTGATAATGCCTGCTCAATCTTACATGTTAAGAAGTACACCGCGTGTTTAGAAGGGGTGGTATATAAGATTCCTTGTACCTGCGGGTCTGTCCACATCGGACAGACTGCCAGATGTATTAATGTTCGGCTGCGCGAGCATGCGAATTCTTTGAAGGGGGGTGTTTCGTCTCACCTCGCCAGCCACTGCCGGGATTGCGGGTGCATGCCTTCCTTTGAACAAACGTCCATCATCACTCGCCATCATAATCAACGCACACGTGAGATTTCAGAGGCGTACCACATGGCTAAGTGCGATAGTGTTTGTATAAGTCAGCCATCAGTCTCATTATCGGAGCAAGAAATCCGTTTCATTGATCGAGTGTAATCTTGCGTGGCACGTGTGTTTCAGTATATATATTTGTCTTTTCAAATAAAATCTTTCAGTTGAAGATCAGCGCTTGTCCCGTCCTCTTCTCTTGTGTCCTTGTCAATTTCGTGCGCTGCGCAAAGATGGATAAGTTCCAACTCGCCCGCCTATCAATCCTATTAAAGGATTGTAAGCACCCATCGACTGGCATCTCATGTGTAAACCTTAGCCCACCACAAAACGTGCTTTAAATGCTTCCAGCACATTGTCCACGACTGCATCCTTAGCGTCCATGTCAAAGCCTTTCATTAAAATTAAGAAATCATCTACATATCTAAAAATCTTTGCAACGGAAGTTTGTCAACGTATGCGTTCACTCTGTTGTCAAAATCGGATAAAAACAAATCACTTAAAACTGGTGCATTGCGTGAGCCTATACATATACCATCCTTCTGCACAAAGGCACCACCGTTAAAATCAACAACTGTAGACGAGAGGTAAAATCTAAGCATTTCCAGAAAATTGTCGATAGAAATTCCCAAAAAGTTCTGGAAGGCGACAGGGCCAAAATCCTACAAGTAAGAGCATGAAAAAACGGGGGAGCGTTTTTTCGCTTTTTCTGTAAACGTAGAAGATCTTTTCTACTCTATTCCGCAGGATCATCAAATGAAAGTGGTTAGGGACCGCGTAGAGGATTTCGGCCCTGTTGCCTTTCAGAACTTTTCAGGAATATTCGACGCGGAGGCAACAATTATCGAAAAGACGCTAGAAATGCACACCCAACAGTACCATCGCTTATTGATTCCAGACAGCGCAGCTGTCGAAGCCCTCGGCTACGACGACCTGCGCGAAACCATCCAAGCCTTCGTGCGGGAGGAGCTGCGCAAGCTGTTGCCTTCGCCACAGCCTCAAATGGACTGGATTGCGGAAATCGTACGACAAAAAATCCGGCAGACACTTGGAGTTCCTGAGCAAGCGCAGCCTCAGCCTGAAGCCATGACTTACGGTGCTGCTGTCCGCCGTCGCGGCCCACACGCGCGACAGCGCCAAGACGCCGCACCACCGCAGTCGCCAGCTTCCGTCGCCAGCTCCGGCCGCCGCCGCCGCCATCTCGCCCGCCTGTCGGCCAGCGCTACACGCCGAGGAAGACCGACGATTGGCGCGCCCTTGAACACCACCCGCTCTGCTACCACTGCGTAAGGACCTTACCACTGCGGGGAAGCAGGCCACACCTGCCCCCGCTGCCAGTAGCGCAAAATCACTCACGATCAACGCGCCGTGTCCACAGCGAGGTGAACGACCACGCGACATCGCCGACTACCTCGAAAGAGCGCAGTGGACTACCTTCCCGATCGCCGTCGCCAGGCCGCTACATCTCACTGCAGCGCCGGCAGTACACAGGCCCTACCCGGGGCCGATCCACGAGCCCTTATCCGGAAAATTTGGGGCAGTAATCTATGAAAGTGCGGTTGCTGTACGACGAAATACCGAAGATCCTCAGCCGCGCCGACGATGCTGCGACGAAATCTCCAGAACACGCCACCAGCCCAACAGAGCACTGCAGACAGAACTCCGCTGCGGAAAGAAGACTTGACTATGCGACGTGTGCCGGTATCACAGACTATCAATGCGCCACATCAAGTCAAAACGACGTCCTCCAATTGCAGGGACGTTGAAGAATGTTGGAGGGTACGTAGCTCGGTGCCGTCACGCTGGTGAGTGGCCAGTAGAGCGACGTCGATGATGGAAGGCTTTGCGGTTGGTGTGTACATTGCATCGACGCGGCTCAGAACATCGACAGGAATGTTTTTGGTGTCTTTGACATGACAGAATGTAGTTGTGAACTCCGAGATGTACGAGAGATGTCCGCTCTCGCGAGGCGAGTAGCAGGACGCCGATCGCGTGCACAAGGGGCTTGTGGTCTGTCGAGACAGTAAACTGACGGACTTCGAGTAAGTGCCGGAAGTGTCAGACAGCCAACTACGCGGTGAGTAGCTCGCGGCCGAACACGCTGTAGCGGCTCTGTGCAGGCTCGTTTCTTTGAGAGAAAGCGACTGGATGCCATATACCATCGATTAATTGTTGCAAAAGGCGGTCAACTGCGTTGTTTGAGGCGTCTGTCATAATAGGAGTGGGTTAATCTGGTTTGGGATGTCTCAGTAGCGTTGCACTTAACTCTTGTGAACGCGTGGGCTGTGTCCTCAGTCGACTGAAACGCTTGCTTCCGTTTTGAGCTTAGCAGAGCGTGTAGAGGGGCCACAAGTCGTGCACAATCGGGTACAAACCGTCAATAGAAATCTACGAAACCGAGAAATTGGCGAAGCTTGGTCATCGTAGTTGGTCGTGGAAAATCTGCGACAACGCGAATCTTGGACGGCAGCGGTCGAATGCTGTTCGCGTCGACTACGTGTCTAAGGAACTCGAGTTCCTGTCAACCAAATTCACTTTTGGCGGCCTTGACGACAATTCATCTGTTGGCAAGGCGAGAGAACAGCAAGCGCAGGTGTTGAAGACGTTCTTCAGCGGAAGGCCTTGCGACAATGAGGTTGTCGATGTAGGTAAAAACGCAAGCATTGGGTGACAAAATCGATAAAACACACGCTAGAATGATTGGCCAGCGTTCCGTAGGTCGACGGGCATGCGGAGGAATTCAAAAAGACCAAACGGTGTGGCCATGGCGCAGCATATGCGGCTCAACAACCAAGGTCTTCCAAAAGCTAAAAAGGTATAAATAACGGATGTCGTCAAACGATAAAATGGTATAAATAAAGAGGACTTTTAGCGGGTTAAAACCTAAAAAGTAGGAGCGAGAATAAAATTCACTGGTTTTGCAAAAACTCAAGCTTTTTCTTCGAGAGCGACACAGAGGGCATGCTAACACAGCTGGGTCGAAGCTGTTCTATACATGATGCCTCATACATAAGCTTGAGCAAAATGTCAGCAGCTGAAGTTAGCATTCGAAAGAAGGCCTTTCCCGTGCCTCGTATATCAGTCATTTATGAAGGAAATGTCAGGGTTTCTGAATCTGGACTCCAATTTCCCAGCCGCGGCGGCTACATTTTCGATGGAGGCGAAATGCGTGAGGCCCTTGTACATAGACTTAAGTGCACGTTAGGGACCCTAGGTGGTCGACATTTCCGTAGCCCTCCACTACGGCATCCCTCAAAATCACATCGTGGTTTTGCGACGTTGAACCGCAACAATTATTATTATACATAATTATTGGACTCCAATTCTGGAGTATAGTGTTTCGCTCTACGGTAATGTTTTAACACATGGTGACCAGATGGGGCGCCTCACGTAAAAAAAAAAAGATGCTTGATATTAGTCACGTCTGTGTAGCTCATGAAAATACCTAAAGGGGCCCTGCAATACTTCTTCAGCATAGGCAGAAAACGCTGCCGATCGGTAGTCGAGGCTCCTGAGAACAGGTGAGCAAAACATTATATCGCAGCCTGGAATTTACAATTAATTCTCAAAGTCAGTTAAAAATCGCTGCCCCTTCTCTCTACAAATTATGCCGTGTACTCAAATGACCGCGCCATACACTCAAATTCACGGCCATTGGCTGAATTTGAGCATCGTTGGTTGCATAGTTACTGCGCCCGCCGCCACGTGCCTGCGAGCGCGCTCTCGATCTCACTGAAAGTTAGCCGCGCGTTCAGAGAAAAAAAAAGAAAGTTCTCCAGGTCATGACGCGCGCGTGACACGACTTCTTTCCCCCGCGCCATCCATGGAGGAAGGAATACTAAGGAGAGGCCGTCACATTCGTGAAGCCTCCACATCGCAAACACCCGGATCGCCTCCTAGCGAAGGAACATTTCGCGATTTCCGTCGCGACGTTTGCAAGCGCATGCGCGCATCGCGAAACTTTGCAGCCTTTTATTTGTTTGTTTGTTCTTCGCCGTGCAAGCGGTGTAGTCGATTTACGCATGCTGCTCTCTGTGTGTGTTTTTTAGGAAAGCTACGCTGGCTACGCAATGCCCAGTTGTTGCGTATACCCTGTGCAAATCGCGTGCACTGAGGACAGTACCGCGTGTGAGTTTTCATGTCTACGTATACGTTCGCTTCAGTACTGATCACTAAGGCACGGTATTTGCGTGCGAAGCTCTCGGATGTGCGCTCTGTTGCTTGTTACTCATTCTGTCAATTCGGAACAAACGTGCAATTTTGTTTTTGGCGTCTGACGCGTCGTACATACCATGCGCTGAAGGCATCGTACGTTTTAGAGGCTGTGTCGTTCAAACAAAAGGGCAATAAACTTTTGTTGTTGTTATCGGACGACGTGATATATGTATTGTGCGGTGTGCGCTGGCTGCGTGCTTGTGTTCTGTGCGCACTGGAATTACAAACTTTACATGCACGGTCGCGTATACAATACAGCGGTGTCCTCTTTTCGATGTGAAGTTACGTCAACTATAGGTTGGCGTTGCGCCGAATATCTACTAGGCTTACTCCATATACACGAACGAAGAACCGCTAATCGGGCAATAGGTCTGGAAATCAGGCTACGAGAAAAGAAAGGGAAGGCCTAACGCCCAGCAGAACGCGTAAGTTACTGCTAGGTGAGTTAGAATACGATGATGCAGGGGCTGAACGTTTTTGATCACGGCACGTACCGGTATTCTGTACTGTTGCACAAAAACGCTCCTCGAAGAATTTCAGCACGCAGCGCTCGGGCCTGCCACGCACGAACAGCCTGGTAAACGTCTGCTTGCAACATTTTACTCCGTATGAACCGCACAATACGCGCTAAGTTTACGCCGTGACTACAGATTCGAGCAGAAGCGAACCACCGCGGAGAGCACGCCGCGGGGCGTCTGCTGTTTTGTTTGCCCCATACCGGTTTGTTTGCCCCATAAATCAGACGTCACTTCCGCCACACTTTTCGCAATGCATTGGGATACGATAGGGCCTCTCCTTAGTTTTTCCTTCCTCCATGGTGCCATCCCTCCCTGCTTAAGGCCGTACCGCGCTGCAACCACCCGTCCAGATCCGCTCAGTTTGTCTGTTCCGTTCCGCCTTTCGAGCGTTCCGGACGCGGCAGCCGTCCTCGGTGGGACCGCAGGAGCGGACAGCATACACACGCTGATTGGCCGACGGGATGTTCGCGAAGTGCTGGCAACCGTTCGGTGCAGCAAATGTCTTCGATGGCGGCGACTATCACCAGCAGACGACTCAAACATATACTTTTGCCCATGTGGTTTCAGTTTTCCGCATTGTGGCGTTAACAAAGGATTTGCACGGTTACGTTCTGTTCTGAAGCAGCATGAGTTGTTTGGTTGCGGTCATGGACGCCCGAAACGCTGCATAGAGGGGCTTTAACCTGTAAAATAGTTGAAATTCAGTTATTGCTGCCACATCTCATAGCAACAATCAGCCCATCTGCGCTAGGTCGCGTCCCGCGTGACATCGCAGCGTTTCAAGGTGTGTGCACGTCAACTTGCAAGAACACGGCGTCCTCGCACACGTCCCTAATGCGATGGTTCAGGTAGGGAACCTGTCGCGGCAACAGCGCGGCACGCTCACGGCGATCAGACCATTGCTCGCGACGTGCAGACGTGTAGTTCAAGAATAAAGGTTCTTCCTCTTCATGTCATAGAAGTGCGCAGTACCGACAATGGGGAGGGGGAAAGCAGTGCCATAATCTAACGGCGGACCCTTGTCACCGATGACACCGCCTCAAATGCAATGAAAACAGACGCTCACTTGCACAATCTACGCAGTTAGCAACAAAGGCACGATGCTAAAAAAAGCTGCAAGTAGGAGAATTTCCACAGCGTTCACTCGTATATACTAGTTCTCCCAAGGTCGTTAAACCTTGCGTCATAAATCCGCGGCCATGGCAAAGCGCTAGTGCCTCTCAAATTATTGTCACTGCTCTCGGCCGTCCTTTTTACCGATAGATATATGCGCTTCTATTCGACGTTGTAACTTTAATTACCAGAAGTTGCAGCATAAAAGGGGCATCCTCTCCTTTCTAATACTGTACAAGCCTGTGAGTAACTGTGTCCATTTCTTCCTCTGCCCAGATAAAATACATGGATACATGAGATGTTTTTTTTTCTCGTTAACAGTTATCACATACTGAGGAAGACATTAAAAGAAATACAGTCGGGATACTTAAGTTGTACAACCAATTGAACAATTACCCGTGCAGCTGGGAAGAAAAACTGGGACCTAAACAGTCCGATAACTGAGGGGAGGACAGGGTGAAACTTATTAGGTTCTGCATGTAATCCATGCCCAGCCCTGCCAGAATCATTAACAAGATGTGACAAAAGCTTTGTGATGATTCTATCATGGCTCCCACCCGGTATCTGATCGATTCCAATGATATACGATTCGAATGCCCACGTGGCCCTGGTACTTTCAAATAAAGAAATAAATAAATACTGGCAAGCAAGACAGCCACCTACATAAGTGGTAAACTGCACAGATGGTAATAATCCCAAAGCCAAGAAAAGAGGTGCAACTAGATAATCTCGAGCCCATTTCATTAGCATCATGCACAGGCAAGCCTATTTATCATGTAATTCTTACACGACCAAGCACAATAAAGTCACATCAATGTTAATTTATTGCCATGCTGAAATGGTCATGCCAAGCCAAAAGCTACGTACGTAGCTTGACGTGGCACTGATGACTGAGATCTTTTCCTGCATAATGTCAGCAGGTTCAGGCCCAAGCTGTCCGGAAACAACATTATGCTACAAATTGAACCCTAAATAATAGACGTGTGATTGCAGCTCTTGCATACCAAATCAATCGTTAGAATGAGTCTCATGAAGGCCTTTGACAACATCACACACAAGGCTGTTATAGCTACAACAGGTAAACATACCTACATGAATGTAAGGACACCCGTGTGTACCATGTGATGGTAATCATAAACACGCCATATCAGATCAGGTGACATAGAATTCAAAGGCTGGCGAACACCTTGGGGACTGGTTCCGTCTCCCTTTCTGCTTAATGCATACGCTTACTGGAAGAACTGAATAGCATGAAAGCACTACAGTATGGCCTGTAAGCTGATGGCATCATGCTGTGCGTAGGTGACAGCAATGCCCAGATAGAAAAAAGAACTGTGCAATACACCATACACACGCTAAACCATATGCCAAACAAATGATGTGACAAAATTATCTAAAGCGTATCCAGTTGTCACTCTGCCATGAAAGAAACAAACTTGGTACGCCTAGTGCACGCCTTCATTATCATGCGCTGTATGCAACACCCTACCAAACTCCAAATGTCAGGGAAGACTACTAGATAGTGGTCATAGTACCAACTGAGCTACGGTAGAGCATTGGACGCGTTATACAAAGGTTGCAGGTTCGGTCCCTGACGGCGGCAAGTTGTCTTTTCGTCCACTTTACTTTCTACATATCTACATCACAATTAGTACAATGATACATTTAAAACAGTACAATTAACGTCTCCTACACCTTCCAATTGGTTTCAAATTGATGCTACCGAAGACTTCTCATTTGGAGCAATTTTTGGAGCACCAAAATTTCCATTTTGGAGCATATTGGAGCAGCAAAAATTTCTATCTAGCACTTTGGAGCAGATACTTTGCATCTGGGAGCACTCTGGAGCAGCTAATTTTACACCTTAGAGTGCTCTAGAGAAGCGAATTGAGGATGTAGATGCGGTCACTGACCAAGTCAAGGTGAAGAACACAGAGACGTTTCGGGACCCATACGGGTTCCTTGTCCACACTAAGCAGGCAAGAGCCGTGTGTCGCTTTTTATCCTAAATTTTGACGTAATGAAAGGGTGTAACTGGCAGGTAGATTCCCATCTGTCCTGCTGATAGAGTCCTCAGTCGTCTGGTAAAAACAGATTCCAAAAGTAGCCTCGTGGTCGAATTATTTTCCTTGGCTATTATAGCGGCGTTGTCCCAATCAATGAAGTGACCGTGATTATCCGCGTGCTCAGCAAGGGCGTTTGACACTTTCCTGTTGTTGCTCAAGCCCCTTTATTGTTCCTTAAATCTCCTGGTGAAGTAGACAGTTTCGCCGATGTAACTGCAGCTGCAGTCAGCGTTACTGCAATTTGCACTAACTGCGTTAGTGAAATTTGCTGAATGTTAATGCAATTTGCAGAACCAAATTCCACTAACATTCAAGCACCTGAATAATTATTATGGGGCTCTTCTGAAGAGCTAGAAACATTTCGATTCATTGCAAATCTCATGGAACAAATCATCTCAGGACAACTCCATATTTCACTCGATAATGCAAAACTAAGGGCTCATGCAGTTGAGTGCTCTGGATTAACCTCTTCAGTTATTATTAAATGCGAAGCATTTCTTAGCGAACCTCAGGCACTTTGGCCGTTTCTATCTATCTATCTATCTATCTATCTATCTATCTATCTATCTATCTATCTATCTATCTATCTATCTATCTATCTATCTATCTATCTATCTATCTATCTAGCCGCCTATGTCTGGGCGCTCTCCTGGTCGTCTCCATAACTTGTAGTATACCAAAATTGGCATAGCAGGGGATCAGTGTATGGCGAACGCGATTCACTGTTCATGACATGAATAACGCAACATGCCTGTCGCGTACATCATGAAACCCTTTCTCTCAGTCACGTGTGGCACATACCCGCATATCAGAGTTCATGTTATGCGGGTATGTGCGCCAGGGGATACAGTCTCAACCAACACAGTAACGGCGAACACACATATTGACACACAAGGAAAGTGATAATAATATTATCTGTCGGGGTTTTATGTCCTAAAACCACCGATATTATTATGAGAGACGCCATAGCGAAGGGCTCCGGAAATTTTCACCATCTGGTATTCTTTACAGTGCACCGAGATCGCGCAGTACCCGGGCATCTAGCATTTTGCCGCCATCGAAATGCGACGGCCGCGGCTTGGATCGAACCCGCGACCTTCGAGTCAGCAGCTGAGCGCTGTAACCGCTACACCACCGCGGCCGACGCAAGGAAAGTGAGGGAGCTGATGACATAACACCCCTGAAAGACTATCAACTCGTCCACGTGGTCAGCAAAGTGGACTACGTGGATTACAACAAAAAGCGGGGTGGATGCTTCCCTACGATAAATCTGCCGATAGAAACAGGCCTCTCATCAGTACCAATGACTTCAACATTGACTTATCAAGACTCAACAACGCCGCGTCCTGGTACTGAGTGAACGACGGCTTGGATGTGGACAGGGCATCGAAAGACCTCGCTGCCACGTCCAGGACAGGAGGCATCATAGATCATTTCATCGTAAGAGGAATCCAGGATTTCCGCCACCTGCGCTATACCTCGCACTTCACTACACTTAGACCCCTCGTAGCCGTGATCACGTACGGATCTGATTAAAAAGTTCAGTCGAGCTGCTGGTGCTCACTGATCACGGTGATGAGGACCTTGTTCAAGAACCCCTCACACACATACACACAGGTTCGTGAAACGTGCGTGCATTCTCCGTCATAACGGACAAGTATAAGCATAACAACTGTAACGCAACTGTGGGTCATTCCACGCCAAACGTCCCAGACATTGCGCTCGACCCTCTCCAATTGTATTGTAAAAAATTGTGGACGTTCATATCAGTGCACTATTTGCCCTCGGAAAGTATTTTTTAGAAAAAAAAATTTTCTTGTCTGTTACAGTGATTTGAATTTTGCCGTAGTGGGTGAAACATAGGTTGCGAAAAAATACTCTAAAAAATACAATACTTTATGGAACGCCTTAAATATCTGCTGTTTACTTGAAAAGGAATGGCACTATCTTATTATCACCCATTGACGACCACTACTTTGTCTCACGATGTGCTTTGTGGTGAAGCAATGCTGCAATTCTGTGCCCATTTTGACTATTTTTTAAAAATTATACGAATATTACAGACAAAATAGGACTATATCACATGGCTGGATAGTTGGCAGTAAGTGTGTCAAAAAAGTATTGAAGTCGATGACTGAGTAGTTTCGAATTGGAAGGGGCGCAAACATTGAAAAATGTGTGAAATGCTCCACGTTCAGGCACATGTAGAGTGGTGATGCAGTCCAAGTAAAAATGCATGCTTGGTCTCGTTGGGAAGAGTAAACAAAGGAGATTTATTTGTGTAAGTTTAATAGGAGTGTTTTTTGTTTTTGGCGAGAAACAAAAATTTATGTTGAGCGTTCGCGGCGTGCCTGGGCGCGGGCCCGTAGGTCCGCTTCACTGCGCCGCCACTGTTCCTTGGGGCAACGGAAGTATGCAGCGCCCACGCGGGTGGCACTATCGTGTGCTGCTGTGAGTTTTCACGTTTCGACACGCATTCTTCGGCATTCCGCAGTACCGCCGACGAAGTATCAGGGAAAACGAGGGATGGTTCGTTTAAAATATATTATTATATAATAAAAGTGGCTAACTGGCACCGGGAATACACTCATAATTCTTTTTTATGGGCAGCTCGCTTGAACGTGACTCGCGCCATTCGTGCCTCGGAGCCGAATGGTGCTACGTATTCTTACGCTCGGATCTTCGGCAGAGGTGAACTTTGCTCCGGTGATCGCGTCGCCGAGCGAGCACGCGGCACTCGAAGGTTCGTCTTTCGGCCGCATCCCTTGGCAGCGCGTAAGATAAACATTGCGAATGGTGAGTATACTGCTATCATGTCATATTTTAGACGGAGAGCCTGTGCGACGGAAACCGAAAGCGATAAATATACAGAAGGACGAAGCCGCCTTTAAGGCGGCTTCATCCTTTTAAATGTCTATCGCCTTCGCTTAGTAATCGCAAGGCGATTACTAAGATGAAAGCATCTCATGCAGCGTAGCAGAAAGTTGAGCTCTCAGCAAGGTTTGAGTCTACAATCTCCCTCAAAGATACGCGCACGTTTCACCTTTTCGTGCCATCATCACTGACCACTCTTAATACCGGGCTCACCACCTACTCAGCAACACAGGCATTTCAAGTGGCGAAGACCATACGTCGGCAACGGAAGTAAGAACTGCAACCTCCGCAGAGATCGAAAACACAACCCAAGCTCTGCGCCTGTCGTACGTGTGCATGCAGTGACGTGGCAATGAAATCGTGCTCTCCTCCGACTACTAACCGGCAGCCTTTAGTGCCCTTCCGAAACATTCTGCCAGCCATATACACTGTTTGCAAGTTTTCAGCAACGTGAAAACTCACAGTAGCACACGATCGTGCCACCCGCGTGGGCGCTGCATACTTCCGTTGCCCCAAGGAACAGTGGCGACGCAGTGAAGCGGACTTACGGGCCCGCGCTCAGGCACGCCGCGAATGCTCAACATAAAATTTTGTTTCTCGCCAAAAACGAAAAACACTCCGATTAAACTTTCACAAATAAATCTCCTTTGTTTACTCTTCCCAACGAGACCAAGCGTGCATTTTTACTTGGACTGCATCACCACGCTACATGGGCCTGAACGTGGAGCATTTCACACATTTTTCAATGTTTGCGCCCCTTCCACATTGAAACTACGCGGTCATCGACTTCAATACTTTTTTGACACGCTTAATGCCAACTATCCAGCCATGTGATATAGTCCTATTTTGTCTGTAATATTCGTAGAATTTTTAAAAAAATAATCAAAATGGGCGCAGAATGGCAGCATTGCTTCACCACAAAGCACATCATGAGACAAAGTAGTGGTCATCAATGGGTGATAATAAGATAGTGCCATTCCTTTTCAAGTAAACAGCAGATATTTAAGGCGTTCCGTAAAGTATTGTATTTTTTAGAGTATTTTTTCGCAACCTATGTTTCACCCGCTATGGCAAAATTCAAATCACTGTAACAGACAAGAAAATTTTTTTTTTCCGAAAAATACTTTCCGAGGGCAAATAGTGCACTGATATGAACGTCCACAATTTTTTACAATACAATTGGAGAGGGTCGAGCGCAATGTCTGGGACGTTTGGCGTGGAATGACACCTGTATCAACTGCAGCTGTTGCGCCTGCGCGTGCCACTCGGCTGCCAACCATATATCGAGGGAAAATTTCCTAAATGAATCTTAGTTGCGAGCAACGCCTGTCCTTTGCATCTGTGTTCCTTTGTCCTGTTCGGATTCGCGCTATCCAGTATAGAAGA
This sequence comes from Rhipicephalus sanguineus, assembly GCF_013339695.2. Classification (NCBI taxonomy): domain Eukaryota; kingdom Metazoa; phylum Arthropoda; class Arachnida; order Ixodida; family Ixodidae; genus Rhipicephalus; species Rhipicephalus sanguineus. The sequence continues at coordinate 322,337,840 of NC_051176.1, read as the reverse complement.
ATATAAGCATTACATATTAGCTTACCGCGTCTGGTGTTGGCAACACCCATGTTGCTGTTGGCATCGTTACGCAACTGTAAACAACTGGTTTTATAATATATATGCGACTCTTCAACATATGAGTGTGCGTGTACCACTTCCACATTTCTCCAGCGTCATCCGTAACGTTTCGCTCAATGTGAAGAATTGCGCCACAGTCACCATCCCGCGCCTGCTTCGCATAACATTGATTCCCACAGTACGTGGGATCTGTCGAATTTTTATTGCGATAGCAATTATATGGACAGTCTCGACGGGCTTTTGCATCACCGTTGCCGTCATGTCCTTCCAGTATGAAGTCCACATTGATAAGATCCCCCGGCGCATTGTATGTTCTACCGCGGGTAAAAGCGCGCGAGCGGGGCGACGAACGCGGCCGAAGCAGAGATCAAACGAGCCCGCCAATTTCCGTCGCTCGGAGGGTGCATGCAATAACATCCCCCCGCTCGGGAGGCCTCCCGTCGCAGCAGACAGAAAATGCCCCGTTTTTCTTGAACGACCATGAAAAGACGCGATATGGGGGGCGGGGGGGGGGGGGTTTCGCGCGAGAAGCCACTTTGAACTTTGAATCTAAGGGCGCGGTCGCGATCGCTGGCACGCGCACTATCTCGCAAGCCGTCACAGCGGGCGGCTCGTATACCCTTCTACGTGCTGCGCTCTCAACGCAAAGTGACTATGCGGAGAGCATCTCTCCCTGGAGCGGCCGTATTCTCTTACACCAACGTTTTGTAGTTACGCGAGATCGGATACAAAACAGTTAGCTGCCAGCCTCACTTCGTATAACACTACAATTTGTTGCTATCACATTCACTGCTTCGCCCTTGCGGTGAAAGTGTGACTTTTTTTCGACACTAGCAAATAAACAGAATACCAGATCAATAAAATTGTACTTTACAAAATAACACTGTAGATACATCTATGTGGTTATCAGCAGACATGGTAGACAAACGCCGTGATGTACAACAGTGCCTCAATACCATAGAGTCCCTAATGCCTTCCTCTAAGACGACACCAAGGTGAAAGCCAGGTTCTTTTTCTCGATCGGTGTGTTGATCCTCCTCCTCCCTCTCTGGAAGCTTTCTGCACCCCACCTGGTTTGCATGATTCGCGCAGCGATCACGGCCAAGCGACGATGACATTAGATGACGTCATCACGTGACATTACGATATATGATGCCATGATGACGCCACAAATTCAGACGATCTATGACGTCACGATGACGTCACAAGTTTTGACGATCTATGACGTCATGATGACGTCATCACGTGATGATTATCTTTTGCAAAAATCGATGGACGCCGCCGACGGTCAATTTTCATGTTTGATGAAGCATAGATCGAAGGCTATCGCGTTAATATTGCGTACTGAACGCTAACAGCCTGGCCGTTAACAACCTGGCCCTATATACGAAACTGTCCTCCATCAATATTAATGAGGACTAACAGACAATAATGCCAAGGACTTTACTTGGCATTACTCTCTGTTAGTTATCATTAATATTGTGCCTAACAAAGAAAAACGAGCCCTTAAAAGTTATCTTCTCTCCAGTCCTCCATCATGTCACCTCTGGGCCGTGCGCGAAACAGCTTCCCTTATCATCCACTTTCGCGGGGTGGAATGGCTCCTCAATTTTTTTAATGTTTATTGCGATGGCAATTACAGTCGAACACGGATATATCGAAATCGAAGGAGATCGCGAAATCGTTCGATATATGAAAAATTCGATATAAAAAAATACAGGCCCCGAGACCTGATCAGTGGCGGACGATCACCTACAATCGGCGCATTCAAGAATTTACAACTAATTCAGCACACACGATGCAACAGAACATTTTATTTGCGTGAAAAAAAATCGCTTATCTTGGCCTGCTTCTTCGTCTTTGAAATGAAGTTGAAGATGCTGGCCTCGATCTTATCGAGGCTCTCTAGGTGCGACAGCCCGGTTCCCTCCATGTCGCCGCAACAACGGCGAATCAAACCGAACGCTGCGGCCATTCCAGCGGCGGAGTACGCGCGTGTAGCCGCCGCCTCGTCCAGACGATCCTCCTCGTCACTTAAGCTGTCGGCCTGGGCATCCTGGGTCCCTGCGACCGCAGCTACAATGTCCTCGTCAGCGAGGCTCGCAACAGCCTGAACATTGCAGTCCGCTTCCACGAAATCGTCCGCAGACACTTCGGTTGGAACGGCAGCCGGGAAGAGGGACGCCAACTCGCGAAACGCGTCGTCTATGCGCTCGTCGTTTGCCGACGACGTTGTAGTGTTGCTTAAATCGGTGAAGCCACCCGGTGTTGTCGGCGAAATCGTCATCTTCACCGAGTGCGGCGGCAAACCATTTGGCCTTAGCCATCAGCATTGGGCCATCATCCACAGGAATGTTCTTCGCGTGCACTTCTGAACCAGGCATAAAGTGCCTTTTCTACTTCCCCGTGCGCAGGAGCGCGCACACGACAGGCTCCCACGTTCGCTGCTCCGCCGCCTTTGCGTTGATATCCGCCTTGTTCTTCAACAAGGTGCTCATAGTGCTCCGTGATATCCCGATGTCGTCCACCACCGTCAAACTTTTTAGGGGCGAAGCTCCTTTGGGTGTGGGTCGTTCCCTCCTCTGTAGTAGTCGTAGTAGTAGTAGTAGTAGTAGTAGTAGTAGTAGTATGTAGCTACCTCGCCCGATCGGCACAGGCGAGCGCCGATCGGTAAAGTCCCTCCCCTCTCTCGCCTCGCGACGCCGACGCTCCGCGCTCGCTGCGTTGCAGATGCTTGCTCTAGTCCCCCCCCCCTCCTCTCGCCTCGCGAGGCCGACGCAGGCAGCGTCTGCTAGCGAGTTTCTTGACTGAAAAAAACCGACTGCTCGCGCTGCACAACCGTTCACTGACCACCCCGTATATATGGGCACTGGATTTTGACCTCCAAGGTAGTGCCTGTGTGAGATTTTTTCCTGTGCGTGATTAAACAATACAAATTCACAGCGTACATGTAAAATTAAAGTGAGCTGCATGTCGCCATGACTCTCATCGACCCTTTAGTATAAACGCGCCCGATCTCACGTCGTTGATGATGTACTGGGCAGAATTCACGGAAGATTCACATATGGCGCGTGTCATTGGTGGAAGGCAATCGTTCGATTTAGTGCGGCGACGTAGGCTAGGGGGACCATTGTAATAAAATCCGCTCGCTATTGGCGCGCTTTCACTTTCGCTCGGAGTATTCACGGTTTACCGATGATTTCCTCCGGAGCTTCGCCCCAATCATCATCATTCACCCCGTGGATATGCTGTGGATTTTTTTGTCGCCCCTCAACACGCTGTATGGCTTTCAACTTCGTCGCAAAGTCAAGGTTCTTGCGCTTCTTCACGCTGGCCATTGCTACACGAGAAGTATAAAATTTAAGCAGTCCGCAGCGCCTTTGCACAGCACGCACGCAAAAGAGGAATGCGGTGGTATGCAAAAACTCACGGAAGTGGACTCCGCCAACAAAGCGTTTGCGATCAGTCGCGATGGTGGCGATGGCTGTCACACAACCCGGCTACCTGCGAGGGCAGCAGCGATGTACGAAAGGTGCGAGCTGTGGTTGGCTGAGCAATTACGAAAGGTGCGGGCTGTGGTTGGCTGATCAAAAGTCACAAAACAGCAACAAAAAAGAAAGAAACGGCGAGAGGAGGAGGCTGCCGGCTCCTTCGTTCCTGCTCTCCGAGCCGACGGTAGCGCGGAGAAAGCACAAGAACGAGAGAGAGAGGACAAATGAAAAAAAGCCGTTCTGCAAGTTGGAGAACGCCCCCAACAGAAGTACAGTCCGAGCCCTCTCGCCCTCACGCTTTTCGAGCGTTTCGGGTGTCGGCGGAGGCGCGGTACCGCGAAGGTCGCAGGGTGCAGCGAGTGCCGAAGCGCACCTTCCAGCTCGCACGGCGTTCGATTTATCCGATGGCGGGTAAAAATACCGTTCGATATAAACGTGCGAATTTCTATACTTTTACATAGGATTTTCAAGGGGATAATTTACGAGTTCGATATAGCCGAAAATTCGATATATGTGGGTTCGATCCCAGGCAGCACAGAACGAAGGGCCGATATCGGCGATAGACTGGCAGTTCCTGGCCCAAGAACGGCCCATAATTGACAATGTGCCGCCAATATTGCTTGTGCCATTCTAATGGAACGCCGATGTTGGACCAGCATTGACAACGTGCCGCCAATAATGGCTGTGCCAGTCTAATAGAACGGACACATTGGGCCAGCATTCGGAACGTGCCGCCGATATCGGCTGTGCCAGTCTAATGGAACGGACACATTGGGCCGAGTTATACAAGCAGCAGCCAATATGGGCTGAGCCATGCAATTAAGCCGGAATTATTGGCCCGTCGTTCGAACGATATTGCCGACGTCGGCTAAACAGTCAACTTCGTCGGTATAACATCGGTCCGTTATGAGCCAATTTCTGCGCCTACTGCTGTTTGGTGCTCTTCGGTGGTCCCACTTCACACGCCGATTTTTGAAGTCCGAGAGCGTAATGTGCCGCACACAACATAAACATATTTTGGTCATTAAATCATACACAGCTCGTAGATATGCATGATCGTTGGTTGAGCTAGCGCAAGACTATTAACTGAGAAAAATTTACCCATTTTATCACCTGCCAGGCGTCCGATCCGGTGCTTCAGTACGAAGCAACCGCGGATCCGGCTGCCGTACGACCGTAACGGCGCGCTGGACGTCGGATCGGACGCAAATTGTATCGTATCGTGTGTCCTGCTTTGCTATCACCGCGATCGATTAGGCTGTCTCGCGTTGTTCACAGCGCAGTACCGGTTAACGGCTTCCCACTTGTAGGTGCTCGACGTGTGCGAAGTGAGGGTTATGCAGTTGATCGAGTTAGAGCGTTGTTGTGATTGAATCGTATAAAAATTTGGGGACGCTTAAGCTTCGCCTTTAAGAGTTGAACGCGATAGCAATATCCTGCCCCTAGTGCGCATTTCGAACACTACGAGTGTTTAACAGAATGCGCGCAATAAGGTGTGTGCCTTATGTAATGGGTAGCATGCCTTAAACCAGGAGCACTTATGCGCGAGAACCTTTTTCGAAGGTGCGATGCACCCACTACGTGGTCTTAAGGGAATACGCGCAGTAATGTGTGTCTTTTGTAATGGGTGGCTGTGTTTAAACCACCAAGTCGTTATGATATTGACGTGGTGTGACGCCCGATGGCAATGTACGCTTGTGCCACGCAATATTACTGCCACATTACATCTCGTACTGTGACACCTGTATACAGGACGCGTATTTTTAAGAAGCATCAAAGTTACTTTCAGTGCAGCTCCAAGCAGAGGCATGGCTGTGTGGTAGAACACTTGCTTGCCACGCAGACGACCTGGGTTCGATTCTCACTCGAACCCAACATTTTTATTATTTATTTTATTTGCAGCTTTTTCGATTTTTCGGTCACGGACAAGATGATGATTTTTCGCTCACAACCAACGGTGCCGACGCCGACGACGGAATTTCTGCGATACGAGCTCTTTAACGCTATCGCGTTAATATCGCGTTAATACGTGCGGTTGCCGTAATCTGACACGTATGCCCACATAGTATGTTGACGCCACGACCACAGAAGTCAACTTCAACATCTTGAAATGCGTGTAGCGCGGTGTGGCGGAGTGTGTGGGCGTCAAGCACCTTGTGTACGCGCCGCATCGTAGCGAGTTCGAATCTCGGCCTGCTACCTTTTCTTTCGTGTTTTCTATTCTTAGAATAGGTTGTTTACACCCTACTCTGCCCAAAACAGCAGCCTACGCGGTAGGCACGGCCCGCGCAGCACGATGCGAAAAAAAAAAAAACGCCTCCGTGAGTTCGTACGTGTTCTTACATTGAACATAACACGATGAACCGTAAATAACAAAAAAGGGAAAAAAACGCGCGCATGCGGCAACAAAACCACTTTGATTAAAGACAGAGCCAGTAACGCCCCCCCCCCCCCTTTCCTTTTAAATCGACGGAAAGCTGGAAAGCTGTTGCCTCGATCAAGAGCGGAAAGTTTTATTTTAGACCTAGCTGCCCATTGTTATTATTCTTTCGTTTCGTGGTGGGGCGAAGGCTCGCTGTTTTTCGGGAGATTTGTGGATGTACCCATACAATTTGAAGGATATTCGTCAGAATTCGCGGGATCGAGTCTCCCAAAAAATCGGGATAATCACTTGGCATGGTGCCAGGCCTTGTCCACCGCACTGAAAGGGAAATGTTTATGATTAAATCTCGAAAGCTACGATTGTTGCAGTTCACCGCACTGAAAGGGATATGTTTATGATTAAATCTCGAAAGCTATGCTTGTTGCAGTTACTGCAACCAACAAGCTGGCATAAGTGACTGTTGACAGCACTGGAGATTGTTGCCTGTGCTGTGAGCAGCAGTGAATTTGGGCATGTGCTCTGTTTAAATTTCTCTCTTTCTGTGTCTCAATATTTCGATCCTATCCTTATCTTTCTAGTTCCCTTCCTCCAGACTCAGTGTAGATGAGCAAAAAGGATTTTTGTGCTCATTAACTTGTTTACTTGATTATCACATCTCTCTATGCAATTCTGTACTGCGTGCCTCCAGAAGCTTCTAATCGAGTCAAGCAGAACTAGAAGCAAGGATGAGGAGCATGTTGGTGCAAGCCAAAGTAGCTGCAGGCGCATATCACTTTTGTCGTATTGTCCTTATATCTTTGTGATATAATATATGCTGCTATGCACACATAACTCATGGGGTCTTCATATTCATATATAGTACAGGAACATGTTTCCCGCAAGACAATTTGTTGAACTGCATGCAACAACCATTTTCACCTTTACTTTCATAGTACAGATAACATATTGAGCTCATCTGTATTAGTAAATTTTAAAATGGCCGATGTTATTAGAGAGACAGTTTAATTTATGAGCCACAGAAGACACAAATATGCCGGATAGGCACTTTGTAGTTAAGGCCAGTTGCATAACCAGGGCAGTGGCGTAAATCATAGAGAGGTCAGGGGGGTCCTACCCCCCTTGTATTCAGGCTCGACACCCCTTCCAAGTGCCTACCCCCCTCGAGATTTATCCTTGAAATATCATATTTCAAAGGTAAATATGTGAATTAAGCAATTCAATTGCTTGACAGATAAGCATAGTGCACTCACCCAAAAATCAACTCTGAAATCTGAAACCCTTCCAGTGAGTAGAAACAAAGTACTACAAGAGGGAAAGCTGTTTTCGGTTTCAAAAGACACTGTAGATGATGCTTTCTGACATGATATGGGTGACTATTCTGACGTGCCGAAAATGTTTATTATTCTGGCCTTTGAAGTGCAATGTAAAGAATCCCCAATCAGCTACCGTTATTTATTTATGTACACGATTGGGTAGAAGATACTGACAACAAAGTGTGAGTTCGATTTCTCAAATATAATAGCGTTATTAAAAAAATCTCTGGTTAATATAAACACGCTTTACAAGAATATGATTCCATGGGTGAATCGCGGGATACTAACAGGATATACGGTTGGAGGTGAAGTTAAATAAAAGTATTTCCTTTACATGTTACAGTAAAAAAGCGCTAGCATTTTCATTGGATAGTTCAACCCAAATGACATATCAGCTATACCATATAGCTGACGTATGCTACAGCCAGTGGCGGATCCAGAGGGGGGGCGGTAGGGACGATCGCCCCCTCAAAGCCTGTATCAGCCCCCCCTGCCTGCAGTGCCTGTCGCCCCCCTCCTTTAGCAAGTTGCTTCGGTTACCATTACACGAAAGGGGAAAGAGAATCTTGTCCCCGCCCTCTACCTCTCTCCTCATCCCTACCCTACCACTCCCCACAACAAAAACACCACAACAAAAAGAAGAGCCTGACGGCCACTTCAGCAGTTCAGGCACAACACTGAAATATGTCACAAAAACATACCTTTAACGCCTTTGTTGCACGAGAACGTTAGGAGTGTACGCAAATGCTGGAAGTACCGATGGACAAGAAAGCCATGACACATATCTGGCTCATATTCCATGCACTGACAGAAGAAACGTGCTAGGATATCTTCAACAATGGCTTCGGTACATCTCTTGAATGTGCCCTCAAGAATGCTGAAGCCAAGTGGACGAGACATGACTGCAGACTGCAGCGCCACAAGTTGAACACATTAACCACGAACCACGAATCCATGCTAGAGTGGATGCCGCAAGGAATCCTGAACACCTAACACCACTGGCTCTAACTCATCATTCCCGAAACCTCGAACAACATAAGATTCTGCTGACAAACTGCCGTCCCTCATCAAGTGGTGAAACAAGGTTACCCCGCCCAGCTTGAACCACCTCATCGTAAGTTGGTTAAATTTTTTTGGCTTCCATGCTTATAACACTGTCTCGCCGAACTCCCCGCTCTAAGCTCACCATGTTCATCATGGCTGGGAGTGTGTTGTAATTAAACAAGAAAGAGGACATTGGCGGGAGCGCGCACACACAGTATTTTTCGAATAAACAAGCAATAGCCTCCATGGTCATTTCTGACTGGCTTTCGCATCTGTCCCTTCCATTACACTCACGTTGATATTCTAATGTTTTTGCACTACGCAAAAGGCGCGAAAGACTAATAAATTAAGAAAACAATAAAGTATGCGCGCAAGCTTTCAGAAGGCTTTTAATTATTGCAGCACTTACTTTCTTATTGCAGCACAATGTGCTAGAATTAAAGCACTAAAATGGTCCTCCAATGAGATTGTACGTCTTTTATATAGAAATATTTATACTGTATTCATGCTATCTTTCCACATGTGTGGAAAGAGCCAGCTTGCTTCAGTAAAGTGAGGCTTAGATGCTGACTTGCTGAATGAAGATCAATGTGCTCTCTTGTATAGTCACTCTCAGACTCGGCTCGCACATTCATCGATTTATACAGCCTTTGTTACTACCTAATGCTGTTCCTTGCTGTAAATAAGTTTTTAGATATGAGAAGTAACAACACTATCCTCTCTTGAAAGAGTGCTAGCAATATTTGAAACCATGAATATAGCTGTCAGCAACAAACTCAGTTTGTTGTACTAAAGCTTCTGGGAATCTGCATAGCATTATTGTAGTGTGCTGGAGTTAACGTGAGAAAGAACCAATTGAGCAGCACTTGAGCAATTAAGGCAACAGTGAAGTCGAAGAGACCTCATACTAGTGAATTTTCCCATCAGCAAGTAGAGGAAGAGCTACTACATGTGAATATGCTGTGCACACAGTAAGCTTTTTGGCTTCTATAGCTGTGCTAAACCAGTTTCAGAGTTGCTGTGTGACCAAAAATGCCTCTGAAATTGTTTGGAGTACTGTACGTCTGACGTGTGGCAGGCTTCACAGCATTTGTCACATTATAAGATATCAAGGACAAAATGCTTAAACATTGCTTTTTGCTGTTCATGGGCACAAGTATCATCTTAATCTTTCATTTTTTCAAATGTGGCTTTACCTTCAGTGCTTATGATGTGGGTCAGTTGGGAAGACGAGCCCGACTTAGGACCATGAGCTTATTGAAGTATACAACTAAAGCTCAAGGTGTGTGAGCATGCCATCTTTTATGCCGACTGATAAAAAATTTAATGTAGTGCCTTAACCTTCTTTGTGTGAGAACTGGTTGCAGGGATCAAGCTCACAGAAAACACAAAGTTGCACTTTCTTTTCAAAGCCGCTGAAAGTGTGCCACTGAAGGCCACAGCAAATTAAAATAACTTCTTCACTCTTATTGTGGCACTCAAGAGCTAGCACATTTGCAAACCCCTCCACAACATAGATTTACTCAATGGTATGAAATATAACTTAAAGCAATGATTCAATAATTTTTATAGCTATCATAACAAAAGTGTCACAAACACAATTGTGGGTTAGGCATTTTTTCTCACACCCAAATGATTATTTCAAGATACCAAATGTGGTGCATAAACGAAATACAGAAAGAAAGATTTTCCGGAATCTTGAAGAGCTGATGCCGTAAAGATTTTTTTACTGGCTTTACTCAAAACAGGTGAACGTGCAGTTTTAACCATACCTCCTGCAGAATGTTAGTGATTCTATGAAGTAGGATATTTTCACTCTTTCAGGCCATTTGTGTACTAATGATGACATCCACATAATAGTGAAACATCTGTTTTGTTTCCATGACATATTTGAGTAAAGGTTACTCAAAAGAAAAGTTTTGTGAAGTGAGCGCAGCATGTCACAGATGACGGACGGTTTTCATCCTGCATCATTTTAAGATATGTGCAGCACTCAAGTTCACTGCTCACATATGTGTCCTTCTTCCTGTGTGCTGTCACTGTAGGTCAGAGCTTCTTCATGATGTCATGTATACGAGATGTGTAGTCACCAGCAGGAATATGGGCTTGGTGTTGGTCAGTCTCAAAGAACTTAATAACTGGGCAGACCTACAGTCATGCTGTAAACAGGTTTTACAGTGCTTCAGCCAATATGTCTGCCTTGAATGTCATGCGTATAAGTTCCACTCCATTGCTCATTGGGTGGCAGGTCGTGGTCGAATATATAGGCTCAATTTGGCTTTCTGTCTCTGTTTTGATGGAGGACGACATGCCAATTTAAAGTGACACAGCCAGCGGCTGACAAAAGCGGGAGCAACAGTTGCAGCTGTAATGTCTGGAGTCAGAATATATTCCATGCAACACTTGAAACATGCAGTCAACACGAGCCAACAAGTTTGGCTTTGGTAGGGTGGCAATGGCACGATGAGGTCCACAAAAATGTGGTTGAATCAAGTGTTTGGGCCTGCAAACATATCCAAGAATGTCACAGCGTGACTGAATCTTGAAGTGCTGCAAAGCGATCAACACTCACGAGTCTGCTGGTGGAACACCCACGTGATGCTACGTCATATGAAATCTACCGTGAAAAACTTTTGGATTGCCCAGATACTTGGGTGTGAAAGATTGAATTCTTAATGATGATTGCAAGTGGGCATAAATGATCAAGGCTTGTGTCACAACATGTGTCACAACAAGCGTCTCCTGTTCCTGGCAAAGGAAACCACTGAAATTCTAGCAACGTTGAAGCTTATAATTCTTGTATGTGCCAGAATTCCTTGTCATCGTGTCAAGCAGTTGCCACTTTTTTGAGGTCTATTCCTCTGAGACAGGTGACAGCATTAGTTGGGCAACGTGTCAGGGCATCAGTGACAATGTTGTCAGCTCCCTTGGTGTGGCTAATGTCTGTAATTTTGATATGTACGACATCTGCTGCAGTTTGCGGGTAGTGTGGACACCACCGTTGCGATTGAGGAACTTTAATGGCATACATGAGATGTGGACTCATGTATTTCATGACAAAGAACTCACTTCCTTACACATGTAATGATGAAAATATTCTACTGCTGCTTCAGTCTTCACCCAAAAGTGCTGTAATCTCAGTGGTTGTCAATTTTCAGGAAAAGGAAGCGATTGGGTGCCTGCACTTCTTAGATGAGTTGTTGAAGCACATCCAGCACCTAAAGCTGCATCCAAGATGTCAATGATGATGCATAGTACGTGGAACTCTCATTTGATGTTAGGGGATCTATGGTGTCACCAAGGTGTCTCTCGATCCCTGAAAGGCTGCTCGGACGTGCTTGGTCCAGGGGAGCTCAATAGCAGCACTTCTGTGTATCAACGGCAGGAGGTGGAGAGGATGTAGAATGGCCCAGTGCCAAGGTACAAAATGGTGGTAGTAGTTCACAAGACAAAGGGACTCGCAGAGCTGACAAATTAGTATTCAAAGATGGGAACTTTTCAACAGCCATGACTCTGTGTGGGTGTGGTTTAATACTGGAGACGCCGAGACGAGATGAAATGGCCAGGAAAGGTAAGCTTGTTGATACCAAATACATCTATGTTGACAAATGTTCCAGGCTTGGCCAGATGCTGGATCACAGATTGCAGATGTGAATTGGGCTCATTTGATGAACTGCTTGCAAGGAGTGAGTTGTTGAGGTAGCATGAAAGACGTCGAGGCTGTGTAAAACGCTGAAATGTCCATCTGGAGTTTCTCGTGCCGAATGGCATGAAGGAACTCAAACAGACAGAAGGGTACGTGTCACTATCAGCATGTTCAGGATGTCTTCTGGAGCCACAAGGATTTGATGGTAGGACCGCACGAAACCAATTTGGGAGAAAATTGTTGCACCATGTAGTTTGGCTGTGACATCACGAGAATGTGAGGTGCACTGAGTAATGATCGGGCATGGTTGCTTGTTTCAACTATATGGCTCAATTGGTGTTGCTGCCAGGCCGTCAGCCTCCTGGTTTAGGCTTCAGAACCATTTGCAGAGCAACACCAACACACAGAACACGTTGGGCTGCAGGTGAAAGTCAGTGAAAAATCTGAAAATCTATATATTTGAGATGGCTGCCTCAAAAAAATTTTTTTTAACTGCAGCCCAAAACCCTCCTTCCAATACAATTTATCAGTTCTGTAGCCCCGCCAAACCGTCCAAATTTGTATTTTTCTCTGTCTTTTTCTCAGGGACCATATTTCATACTAAGTTAATTTTGATTTGGTAATGACAATATGACACCGCGGTAAAATGGATAAAACGGTGATGATGTACGTAGTGCGCAAGAACGTTGCAACGAAAAGCAGCAGCTGGGTTAATTGTCAAGCCTAAAAACACAGTAGTAATCTGACATATCTTGCACCAGGCCCGTAGCCGGAGGGGTAATTTGGTGAAGTATGTGTTTTTACCAAAAGTAAACAATAAAAATTGGTGTTTTTCTCAGATAGTCAACGTTTTCAGCAAGTCCCCCCACCCCCCTCCCCCCGAAAAAGATTCCTCCATGGCTACGGGCCTGTACATATCCAGGGTCTTCCTCATCGGTTAAGCTGTCAAAAAAACGTAATCTTGTTAAGACTAAGCTAACAGAGAAGGCTGCGGGCGTGAGTAGGTGGGCTGTTATGGACATGCGCGTTCCTTAACCATGGATGCTTGGTCGTTGTTGTTTACAAGCTGCCTCTCGTTTGTACGCAGGGCGAAGTGTATTAGTGCATGTGATATTAGAAGTACGTACACACGCCATGTGACCAACTAGGTCGCTTTGTCAAGGGCGCAGCCAGAATTATTTCGGGGTGAGGGTTCAACCCCACCTGATGGCAACGCCTTAGCAGATTGTTCGCCTCTTTATACGACCGTCGTTCTCATGGCTTTTAACACATATGTCGAGTTCAAGATGACTGCAGCTGCGTAAGTCAAACATCCGGAGCTTCAGCATGATGAAACAAAATATATGCTGCATTCTCGGGCCACCAGTCTTGATTTACACGTGACTGCTTCGATTGCCTGCGTTTTCTTTTTGTTGAACATTCTTTGTAACGGTGTCTTGATCGTGATCGGGCCAATCCGGATCGAATTTCTTTATTGCGATCGACAATGGTCGCTGCTACACGGTCCAAAATAATCCGGGTTGTGTTTGGTGCAGACGCCAGTCAAATCACGTTCTGGTAATCAGTAATCCCGACGCGCCGATCTAGACCGTCTTGATCCCACCGCTATTAAAAGAGCCCTGTGACACCTGTATTTAGCCCATTCGTGTTTCGCTTGTTTTGTCAGCTGGCGCTATAAGAAACGTTTTAATTTCGTGTTATTTTTATAAAATTCTATTTGAGAGTCAGCGCGCCGTTCGGTTGCAGCCCTGTGCCATCATACCAACTCGCCCAGCTGAGCGACAAGCGGGCTTGATTTTTGCTGGTTGATTGCACCATCGCAGCCTTTCTTCTGACTGCTAAATGCGGCTAAATAGCACTTTTGTTAGAGAGACTTGAAGGCCTCTTTGCTTTTGTTATGTGTGGATACTCCTCTGGCTATATGTCGGGATATTTCTGATATTTCGGCGACCTTTCTTCACGAAGACCTGGCAACCCTGCTTTTGTCATCCGGGAACTCCGGGAAATTCGTCCGGCGCATCAGCAACAGCAACTCGGCTGACGTTAACTTGTGAGTATAAGTTATTGTTCTTCCCTACGAGTGTTTTCTTGTTGTTCACGTGCATCTTAATGAACTGGTCACCATTGTGTGCGAGTGTTCGGCTAGTTAGTAGTAGGGCGAACAGTTGCGGCTAAGCCATCAGTCGCGTACGTGCGATCGGAATTTATTTCATCCGAGTGATCGATCTTTGTTATGTCGAGCGGAGGGTACACAGTAGGGCGCTCTATTGAGGGATTTCATGTGCAACTTGCGTAATCGTAACTTGCAACTTGCGTAAACGCACAGTTAGATGACAACAGCCTATGTTCCTGCCTCTGTCTCGGGGATCGTTTACAAAAGTGCCACAAAATTAGTGAGCCTCTCGCGCAAGAAATTTCGGTGTAACACTTTCGACAGTGCAGTGAAGAATGCCGTGTGCATTCGATGTGAACAGTGAAGAACCTGAAAAACAAACGTAACTGACTCTTTTGGTGTTCACTGTGGTCAAACGGTACATTTTGACCCTTGTGATTGGTGCGAAAAAGTGGTGTCGCAATGCACCACCATGCTTCGGCCTAGTGTTCTTCAAATTTTACTGATCATGAGTTCATGCGCTGGCTGGGTTCTCATAGTAAGGGCGCAGGGTAAGCTCTATATTTCCTGTGCATCTTTTAACAAGTTGAAGAACCGTTTTCTAAGTAACTAAAAGAGGTATCACCTTAATGTGTGTATATTTTCTTAAAAAAAACTTGCGTTCTTTTAAGTGTCGAAGTTTAATCAAAATCTGACTAAATGCACTATTTTTCTAAAAATGTTCTTCAGCCAGAAAAAGCGACTTTCTCAGAAAAGAACGAGTACACAAAATATACACAAATGGATACACGTCCCAAATAGCAAGGAAAAAAAATTTTCATCTTTTAAGAATTTTGACCTACACTGTGGTAGCACAGTGAACCTCAGTACACAAGAACGAGGAGAATGCTTTTTTATGCTGTTCTTTCTTTAGTCAAATCTTCCCTGGCAGTAAGCTGGCACACATTCTTGTGTCACCATCTTCCCTGTGCTGCTGCCTTAATATTTTCAATTCTGATCATGCCCACCACCTTGTGCTATGTTTTCCCTCTAAGAGACTAGTAGTATGAGCCACGTGCTACAATATACATGCTTGTCACTAAGGCTAATTTTATCTGCTCACATGCCAAACTTGGGCAGTGGATCGACAGTGTGAGCCAAATGGTGCATGCGCATAGCAGAGCACGTGTAGCACCCTTTTGCAAAACTACATCTTTTCTGTACATCTAAAACTCTGCCAGCTACTGGAATCTGCTGTGAGCTCAGCACGGTAATTATGTGCAGCACGGCCCATTGCAGCATGTGGCAGTTCTGTGTGGTAGGTCAGTACGCTAGACAGGGTTTGCGTGACTTGCCAGCTGCATCAGATATAATGTGCAGCGACGTTTAATAGTTCTGTGACAAGTAATGAGGTGGTTTACATCAATACGAGTAAATAAAAGTGGCACCTAACATTTGTATCAATTTGCTATGAAAGGTGGGCTTACTTACTTTTTTTTTTTTCATTGCTTCATAAGTGCAACACTTCTTTTCAGTTTGTTGCAAAAATTCACTGGTGTCAAATGTGAAGAATAAAATATAAAATTGCCAGTCACGATTTTCCCAAATGCTTATGTTTGCTTTGTCTGTCAGCTTCATGTGGCTTTAATAACAGAAACCAAGACCCTCAGTTCCTCATTCACAAAGAACATTTGTGTTTTACCAGAACACTGCTAAAGTTTGTGCTTTAAAAAAAAAAGTAAAGGTCCACAAAGTGATGCATGTGACTTCCAAGTTTGGTGGGAGAAGTTCGTGTGGTGTGCTGCTGCTTGTACCCACGCCTTCATGGGCACAATAAATTCTATGGGATCATAACCTGTGCGGGTTGCAATGATTCAGCGTCAAATGGCAACACACGACCAAAGATAATTGGTCTGTGAGTGACCTGAAGTCCTGGACTTGGTGATAAGAGATTGCGGGTCACTTTCTGAGCAGATGCAGTCGCTGCGCTGTATTTCACAGTGGCAACACTGAAAACGCGACAGCCGTCTTCCTGCTGCTGAAATTACTCCTTCACTTCTTTATTATGGTCTATCACTTGCACTGAAGTTACCTGTACTGCAGGTGGCTCATTTTCTTGATAGCCATCGAATGAAAGCTTAGCACGATCTACAGCCATGGCTCGCACCTCCTTGTCTGTCTGTTGCTCGGCGTTGACAACATGATTGTCAATTGTGAATAAGTCAGGGAAGCTCTCTGCTTGAATGCCTCCTTGAATCAAAGCTACACTGACTGGTCCTACGGCTCATCATTCAAGTCGAACAATTCCTCGCTGTCAGGGTTGTTGTCTTTCCTGAAACCGGCCTTCTCAAGCAGTTCTTATCAAAGAACCCGTGACATCAAAACTGAAACTTCGACATGTTTGTGTTGTTTGATTGTCCTGTATACATGGGCACTTGTGACCAATTATCAGTGGTGTACATTGCCTTTAAGGTATTTTAATTTGGTTTTAGAGTAAGCGTGAGTGCTCATATTACTTGGCAGCGCCTCGCGACATTGCCACTCTTTGTGACGTTCCACTAGTGAAGCGAGTATAGTCGATGCCACAGGATATTTGCAGGGCGTACACAATACCATGACTGGCAGCTGGCATGGGCCTTTTTTACTCACTCCTCTCGCTTTGTTGTCGGGCTGCTCTCAAGGCAGTTATGGCTGCTTAGGCCAGGAATGCTTTTCTTTTTCGTGAGGGGGCACACACTTAACAGGCATAACTCATACCAAAGCAACCACATTGTTTCATTCCTTACCGTGTGCGAAGCGCCAATTTGAAAACTGCACTTTCAATGTCACCACAGCTTGGGCACACGTGACCTTAGGTGCTCCCCCACGGTCAGGCACTAGAGTCAGATACAACTTTAGAAGTCAGTGGCATTTCCTCCTCAAAGGCGGATGAACACAAGCCTGCACCAGTGGGCGCACTCGGGACTGACGTCATGAGCAGGACGGCCAGTGGCTCCGCCTTCGGAGAACATCCGCGCGTGCATGAGCAGGACTGTTTCTTTAGTCGCAGAGGCGATCGGCTGCCGCGCTTCAGTCGTCTGGGTGGAGTTTCTCCTATCTTCTCAAGTTGTATCCATCTATAGTTGCTTACGATTTTAGGCAGCCATTTCAAAGTGACGCTAAAATGGTCACAATTAACTATGCCAGGATTAATTATATGATACTGTTGTAGCATTTCTGATTGAATATCAGGATTACCAGACACAAAGCTACAAATTGCTGTAAAAAAGTCTCAAACAAAATTTTGCTGTCAGGGGTCCTTTAACACCTATTTTCAGCTTTTTCAAGATGCCTGCCAACACTTTGATAGGAATTCTTTTGAATTCCCGATTCCTTTGCATGTCGAAGAGTTGGCTACAGGCACTCAACAAGGTGTATGCGGTAGGTAGCTTTCACAGAGGGCACGATAGCTTGATCATTTGGCAGGAGTACTGATGTCGTATTTGGGGGAAAGTAAGCCAGCTTAATTGCTTCTAGATAGGCTAGATTCCTGTGGCTTGAGTACCCGTTCAAAAAGAAGAGCACTAGCTTCTGCGTCATCTCTTGCCTACCAAAGTACAGCAGCCAGGTGTTTAAAGGGACACTAAAGAGAGAGAATGAATTGGTTTAGATTAATAAAGTGTGCTCGGAGAACTCTTGTGTAGTTTATTTCACCACCATAGGTTTTATTATTAGAGGAGAAAACCAAGTTCAAAGTTTCATTTTTAAATTTCGCACCGAACTTTGTAATTCGTGACGTAAAAGGTTTCAAAGAGCATTCAACGTATTTTGGCGCCACTGGCTCGACGAAATTTCCACAAACTCGTTATGTCAAGTCTCTGGCCCCCTCAGAGGACAATGTACTTCGATTTAACCGATTAGGAACTACGTAGGCCCAAGCAGGCACCGTCAAAATATGTGATGTCACGGCAAATGGTGCGGGAATTCCAAGGTGGCGTCGCCACCTGTATTTTATTTTGCGCGTTTTCTCGCTTATTAAGCGTGGTGTTTTGGTATTGTGGAAGACTACTTTACTAATGCGAGAAAAATCGTTTTTGCTCTTTAGTGTCCCTTTAAAAGGTTTTTGTTTATCCATGCCTTTGTGTTGGCAGTGCAGTCAACTGTCCCATTTATGTGCTGCTAGGTGGGAGGCTGCTTGTACTTCCCAGTAAACAGCAGTTTTTTTTCATGTGCCGTCCATAAGGCAACAAAGTAACCTGGTCGAACCCTTCTTGGAGCACTTCTGTGACAGTGGTTGCCTGAAGGAGTGTGCGAGGTTTCACCTAAAATGAAGTCCACTTTTATCGGCAATAAGCACACCTTTATCCTTGTGCCTCACAAGAAGCATCGGAAGCTAATTGCTTTCCACTCTGGCACAGCATCCACACTGGTGTTGTCGCATTCACCTAAGGTTTGCAAGAATTTCACTCCATCCCTCGCCTCGCAAAGTTACAGCAATCTTTGGATGATTGTGACACCACTGTGTCTGGGGACCTTAGCTAGTTATTCCACTTACTTCCTCAACAATTCTCCGTTCATTGGAATGTTGTAAGCTTATGCATCTTGGAGCCACATCAGAAGTCCTGAATCAACTTTTAGGTATGCTGCGTCACGGAGCCTGAAGCGCATTGGACGAATTTTCTGCGAGACTTGCCTGTAGCAATTTCTTTGCTCTTCGCAGTTGAATTCTCGGCCTGCTTTGACAGTCCCATCGTTCCTGCGACATCCGCCTGCTTTCCTTGTCACACAGCTCTGTTAAGGATCTTCATTCTGTCGCTGAGTGAAACTTGCTCATTTTCTGGAGGCCACTGTCTGAGCAGTTGCGGTCTGCAGCTGACCAGCACAGGAAAACAATGCCAAAATGGCGTTAAGCTACAACACATCACGTGAAAACTGGCTTGGCTAGAGGCTCGGCTAAAAGTTGCCCAGTTGCGAGCAGTGATTTAACCTTGCCATGGTTTAACCCTTTCAGAATCAGTGACATAAATATACAGCACTGTTGCGGGTTTGAAAAACACGTTAGTTTCCAACTCTTTCTTTTTTTTAGCCCAGCAAGTGCTGTCATCTTGTGAGGATACAAGACTTTTTTCTCTTGTGCTGTTGACCTTTCGTTTGCATTTGTAGGCTTGGTTAGGCCAGTGTGTTGGCTATAGCTCGGATGTCCGTGCTAGTGCACAGTGGCCAGTTTCATTTTGTCTGTTGGGTGGTTTCTATTCGTCGTGCACACGAAAACTGATATCTCCAAATGCAGATCATTTTTTAGCGAACCAAAAGCACTTTGATCGTATCTATCTATGAGCTCACTCATAAGCCGACTCACTCAGACTGGCTCATACTCTGATCAAGCCATGAGTCTGACTGAGTACGGGCGAGTAACATTTGGCAAGTCTGAGCTGGAGCGAGTGCGGTTGCGAAAAATTTTGGCGAGTTGAGTCTGAGTGAGCCCTAAGCACAAGATATATTTCTTGAGTGAGTCTGAGTGAGCTCCACTTTTTTGCCAGCTATGCTTGACACAAACCAAAATTTGCATGGGAGGACAGTGTATGACGAACCTCTATTAACAGGTCATGACATGAATAGCGTGATATGCTTGTCGCATGCGTCATGAAACCCTTTCCCTCATCATGTGTGACGCACACTCGTATACCACAGCCCATAGAATGTGGTTATGAGTCACAAGCTATTCACAGTCTGCATCAACCCAGTAATGGCAGTGACACATTCTGGAAATCTTAATGTGATAGTGTTGAAGACCTGCAGGCAGGAAATCTGGTGGTGGCGTGGTGCAGCTAAACCAGTGAGCGAAAATTATATCTACACAAGAATAAAATTATGTTTCAAACTGGAATCGACCCCTGGCATTCTGTCTGGCAGTCAAGTATTCTACCATGGATCCATGCCAGTGCTCAGACTGCATCGAAAAAACCCTTTATACTGGCGTCGTTTAGGGGCAGCATTAATCGTGGTTGCAGTGTTGGCTATCCGTTTGCATACAATGGAATAAACATTACATGCGAAGTCCTGTGACTCTAGAGGCTATAGTCAACTGTTGCGCGACCCCGGAGGTCTACTGAACAACTGCTTCTTATGATAAGCACTCACGGCGCCATAGCTGAAGTTTCGTTTCGATAAAATTGACTCTGTCATAAAATTGACTACGCGGCCCCTATGGGTGCCAGCGTAGTCGACGTGACTGGTAAGGCCCCCCATATAACTGATAACTACTGAAAGTGCACAAGATTCGTCCACCTCTCAACATTTTGCTCAAAGCATAAAAAAAGTGGCATAGGCTGCAATCGCCTACTGCTTCGCATGACGTCAACTTCCAGAGCGTGAGGATCTGTC